>NC_053394.1:271576581-271746273 GCF_905171765.1 Bufo bufo | reverse complement strand
GCATATCAGGGAAACTGTCTGAGCCTCAAGTTATGCAGCAGTCTCTTATGCTGTTTGAAGACTCTGCTGCCAGGGTTTCCCAAGGGCATCCACCTAGCCCTTCCCCAGGGGTGGAAGAGATAGAATGCACTAACGCACAACCACTTATGTTTCCTGATGATGAGGACATGGGAATACCACCTCAGCACGTCTCTGATGATGACGAAACACAGGTGCCAACTGCTGCGTCTTTCTGCAGTGTGCAGACTGAACAGGAGGTCAGGGATCAAGACTGGGTGGAAGACGATGCAGGGGACGATGAGGTCCTAGACCCCACATGGAATGAAGGTCGTGCCACTGACTTTAACAGTTCGGAGGAAGAGGCAGTGGTGAGACCGAGCCAACAGCGTAGCAAAAGAGGGAGCAGTGGGCAAAATCAGAACACCCGCCGCCAAGAGACTCCGCCTGCTACTGACCGCCGCCATCTGGGACCGAGCACCCCAAAGGCAGCTTCAAGGAGTTCCCTGGCATGGCACTTCTTCAAACAATGTGCTGATGACAAGACCCGAGTGGTTTGCACGCTGTGCCATCAGAGCCTGAAGCGAGGCATTAACGTTCTGAACCTTAGCACAACCTGCATGACCAGGCACCTGCATGCAAAGCATGAACTGCAGCGGAGTAAACACCTTAAAAACAAGGAAGTCACTCAGGCTCCCCCTGCTACCTCTTCTGCTGCTGCCGCCTCGGCCTCTTCTGCTGCTGCCGCCGCCTCGGCCTCTTCCTCTGCCTCTGGAGGAACGTTGGCACCTGCCGCCCAGCAAACATGGGATGTACCACCAACACCACCACCTGCGTCACCAAGCATCTCAACCATGTCACACGGCAGCGTTCAGCTCTCCATCTCACAAACATTTGAGAGAAAGCGTAAATTTCCACCTAGCCACCCTCGATCCCTGGCCCTGAATGCCAGCATTTCTAAACTACTGGCCTATGAAATGCTGTCATTTAGGCTGGTGGACACAGACAGCTTCAAACAGCTCATGTCACTTGCTGTCCCACAGTATGTTGTTCCCAGCCGCCACTACTTCTCCAAGAGAGCCGTGCCTTCCCTGCACAAACAAGTGTCCGATAAAATCAAGTGTGCACTGCGCAACGCCATCTGTGGCAAGGTCCACCTAACCACAGATACGTGGACCAGTAAGCACGGCCTGGGACGCTATATCTCCCTAACTGCACACTGGGTAAATGTAGTGGCGGCTGGGCCCCAGGCGGAGAGCTGTTTGGCGCACGTCCTTCCGCCGCCAAGGATCGCAGGGCAACATTTTTTGCCTCCTGTCTCCTCCTCCTCCTACTCAGCTTCCTCCTCCTCTTCTTCCACCTGCTCATCCAGTCAGCCACACACCTTCACCACCAACTTCAGCACAGCCCGGGGTAAACGTCAGCAGGCCATTCTGAAACTCATATGTTTGGGGGACAGGCCCCACACCGCACAGGAGTTGTGGCGGGGTATAGAATAACAGACCGACGAGTGGTTGCTGCCGGTGAGCCTCAAGCCCGGCCTGGTGGTGTGCGATAATGGGCGAAATCTCGTTGCAGCTCTGGGACTAGCCGGTTTGACGCACATCCCTTGCCTGGCGCATGTGCTGAATTTGGTGGTGCAGAAGTTCATTCGCAACTACCCCGACATGTCAGAGCTGCTGCATATAGTGCGGGCCGTCTGTTCGCGCTTCCGGCGTTCACACCCTGCCGCTGCTCGCCTGTCTGCGCTACAGCGTAACTTCGGCCTTCCCGCTCACCGCCTCATATGCGACGTACCCACCAGGAGGAACTCCACCTTGCATATGCTGGACAGACTGTGCGAGCAGCAGCAGGCCATAGTGGAGTTTCAGCTGCAGCACGCACGGGTCAGTCGCACTGCGGATCAGACACACTTCACCACCAATGACTGGGCCTCCATGCGAGACCAGTGTGCCCTGTTGCGTTGTTGCGAGTACTCCACCAACATGGCCAGTGGCGATGACGCCGTTATCAGCGTTACAATACCACTTCTATGTCTCCTTGAGAAAACACTTAGGGCGATGATGGAAGAGGAGGTGGCCCAGGAGGAAGAGGAGGAAGAGGGGTCATTTTTAGCACTTTCAGGCCAGTCTCTTCGAAGTGACTCAGAGGGAGGTTTTTTGCAACACCAGAGGCCAGGTACAAATGTGGCCAGACAGGGCCCACTACTGGAGGACGAGGAGGACGAGGATGAGGAGGAGGTGGAGGAGGATGAGGATGAAGCATGTTCACAGCGGGGTGGCACCCAAAGCAGCTCGGGCCCATCACTGGTGCGTGGCTGGGGGGAAACACAGGACGATGACTATACGCCTCCCACAGCTTGTCCTTACCTCTGGGCAGCCTGGCACACATGAGCGACTACATGCTGCAGTGCCTGCGCAACGACAGCAGAGTTGCCCACATTTTAACGTGTGAGGACTACTGGATTGCCACCCTGCTGGATCCCCGGTACAAAGACAATGTGCCCACATTACTTCCTACACTGGAGCGTGATAGGAAGATGCGCGAGTACAAGCGCACGTTGGTAGACGCGCTACTGAGAGCATTCCCAAATGTCACAGAGGAACCAGTGGAAGCCCAAGGCGAAGGCAGAGGAGGAGCAAGAGGTCACCAACGCAGCTGTGTCACGGCCAGCTCCTCTGAGGGCAGGGTTAGCATGGCAGAGATGTGGAAAAGTTTTGTCACCACGCCACAGCTAACTGCACCACCACCTGATACGGAACGTGTTAGCAGGAGGCAACATTTCACTAACATGGTGGAACAGTACCTGTGCACACCCCTCCACGTACTGACTGATGGTTCGGCCCCATTCAACTTCTGGGTCTCCAAATTGTCCACGTGGTCAGAGCTAGCCTTTTATGCCTTGGAGGTGCTGGCCTGCCGGCGGCCAGCGTTTTGTCTGAACGTGTATTCAGCACGGCAGGGGGCGTCATTACAGACAAACGCAGCCGCCTGTCTAAAGCCAATGTGGACAAGCTGACGTTCATAAAAATGAACCAGGCATGGATCCCACAGGACCTGTCCATCCCTTGTGCAGATTAGACATTAATTACCTCCCCTTAACAATATATTATTGTACTCCAGGGCACTTCCTCATTCAATCCTATTTTTATTTTCATTTTACCATTATATTGCGGGGCAACCCAAAGTTGAATGAACCTCTCCTCTGTCTGGGTGCCGGGGCCTAAATGTATGACAGTGGCCTGTTCCAGTGGTGGGTGACGTGAAGCCTGATTCTCTGCTATGACATGAAGACAGATTCTGCGCTGACATAAGGCCAGATTCTCTGTTACGGGACCTCTCTCTTCTGCCTGGGTCTAAATGTGTGACAGTGGCCTGTTCCAGTGGTGGGTGACGTGAAGCCTGATTCTCTGCTATGACATGAAGACTGATTCTGCGCTGACATAAGGCCAGATTTTCTGTTACGGGACCTCTCTCCTCTGCCTGGGTGCCGGGGCCTAAATATGTGACAGTGGCCTGTTCCAGTGGTGGGTGACGTGAAGCCTGATTCTCTGCTATGACATGAAGACAGATTCTGTGCTGACATAAGGCCAGATTCTCTGTTACGGGACCTCTCTCCTCTGCCTGGGTGCCTGGGCCTAAATGTGTGACAGTGGCCTGTTCCAGTGGTGGGTGACGTGAAGCCTGATTCTCTGCTATGACATGAAGACTGATTCTGCGCTGACATAAGGCCAGATTCTCTGTTACGGGACCTCTCTCCTCTGCCTGGGTGCCTGGGCCTAAATGTGTGACAGTGGCATGTTCCAGTGGTGGGTGACGTTAAGCCTGATTCTCTGCTATGACATGAAGACAGATTCTGTGCTGACATAAGGCCAGATTCTCTGTTACAGGACCTCTCTCCTCTGCCTGGGTGCCTGGGCCTAAATGTGTGACAGTGGCCTGTTCCAGTGGTGGGTGACGTGAAGCCTGATTCTCTGCTATGACATGAAGACTGATTCTGCGCTGACATAAGGCCAGATTCTCTGTTACGGGACCTCTCTCCTCTGCCTGGGTGCCGGGGCCTAAATATGTGACAGTGGCCTGTTCCAGTGGTGGGTGACATGAAGCCAGAATCTCTACTATGGCATGAAGAGACTGATTCTCTGCTGACATGAAGCCAGATTCTTTGCTATGGCATGAAGAGACTGATTCTCTGCTGACGTGAAGCCAGATTCTCTGCTATGGGACCTCTGTCCAATTGATATTGGGTCATTTTTATTTTTTTTATTTTTATTTTAATTCATTTCCCTATCCACATTTGTTTGCAGGGGATTTACCTACATGTTGCTGCCTTTTGCAGCCCTCTAGCTCTTTTCTGGGGTGTTTTACAGCCTTTTTAGTGCCCAAAAGTTCGGGTCCCCATTGACTTCAATGGGGTTCGGGTTCGGGACGAAGTTCGGTTCGGGTTCGGATCCCGAACCCGAACATTTCCGGGAAGTTCGGCCGAACTTCTCGAACCCGAACATCCAGGTGTTCGCTCAACTCTACCCATGACACATCGATCATGTGGTACAGGACAGCCTATTGAGACATTTCAGCACATGGACATACCCCCTACCTTATAAATAAACCTGATCTGGCCGCCATTTTACATTCAGTGTTTTGCCAGTGTAGGGAGAGGTTGCTGTCTGGAGCAGGGACAGACTGTTAGGGACACCAAACGCTAGCTAATAGGGCCACAAAAGTCTTTTTAAGCACTAGTATAGGTGTGCGATATACTTATAATATACTTTTATAATGAGTCAAAAACACAGATCTATATAGTGATCACCTGGAACTCAGGGGCCTAGGGGTTAGGGGCTTACTAGGGCCATTTTTATATAGGGTAAGGTTCCGGACAGGGTCGCTCTTATCAGGGCGGGTGGTCTGTGGTTAGGCTATCAGGGCCAGAATAGCACCCCCCTGTAGGGCAATATCAAGGACAGTTCTTTGCCCACCCTGTCCTTCAATACCACATCATCATCTAGCCCAGGGATGGTTGTTTTTTTGCTTTCCCTCCTGGATTCATCGATGTGCACTGGAACCCCCCGGATTGTGGTAGGACATATGGTTTCTGATTTGGTGCCGCCGAGCACCTGATTTAGTGCCGCCGAGCACTTGTTATTGCCTACCACATCTATGCTTTTTGCTTAACTTTAATAATTTCATTTATTTTCATTTTGATGGGCCGGAATGTGCTGTCCGCATCCGCGGGTCCGCACTTCCGCATCTGTGCTTCCGTTTCCTCAAAAAAATAGAACATGTCCTATTCTTGTCCGCAATTGCAGACAAGATTAGGCATTTTCTATTATAGTGCCAGCGATGTGCGGTCCACAAATTGTGGAATGCACATTGCCGGTGTCCGTGTTTTGCGGATCCGCAAAACACTTACGGACGTGTTAATGGACCCTCATAGTAAAATTATTAAAGGTTAAATCTTCATGTATATTCTAATTGATTGCCTTCCTTGTACAATGTTATAATATACTTTCTATGTTAGAAAGTATATTATAGTGCATTTGTATTGTGCGGAGGTTGTGTGCGGTTCTGCTGCGATACTGCAGGTATATAGAGAGACAAGCGTTATTGGAACAAATAATTTCTACTGGTGTGATATACCAGTCGTCCCCCAAAAAAACTGATTGAAGCGGTGTGTTATATACTAATATACTTTCTTTATTGTGCATTTGGGTACTGTATAGTGCATCTGTGCATGCGCGTACGCGAAAATTATATTGCCGATATATCGCATTAAAAACAAAAATTAATGGAGATCGCAAATTTGAATAATACATCTGGTATGTCACTGTCCATGTTGTGGGACTATTTGTGTACTTTTAATAATTATTTCTTGGCTGCAAATATGAGCTGAAGGTTTTTCAGGTTCGCCTGCCTTTAAAATGAATGGAACCCGCCTCAAACTTGTGGTTCGCGAACATTTGATCGCGTTTGCGAACCGCCCCGGCAGATGTTTGTCCATCACTACACAGGACCTTACTGACTCGTAACCTAATTTGGCCAATATATATGTATAAGTAGTATATACGTATGTATATATATATATATATCTGTCTGTGTGGCCAGTAGAGGTCTAATGAACTAAACAGCACTATCAGGAGAAGCAACAAGGTCGGCATATTGCAGAAGTAATATTATTAAATACATATTCAAATAGTTATATATTCTCAAATGGTGGGAAGGTTGTTCAGGCAGCAAGGGGTTAAAGTACCATCGGTATTTACCTGTCGACTCAATGAAACTAACAAGGTTTTTTTTATTTCCTTTTCAGACCCGTTGAAATTACGACTTGTAAGGGTGAGATAAACTTCCCCCCTCCTCTCCTTCCCTTTCCCCCGCCCCCGTCTTCCCTCCAACTCCCACCCTCCCCTTCCTATTTTCCCATCCGCTCTACCCACTGTAACCTTAAATTAGGGATATGATGTAATTGTTTATGTATCAACGAGTCCGGGAATATCATCAATTGTTTAATGCTTATATATTTCTTCCCTATAGATGTACCAATTATCCCATCTTCTAAAGTATTACTTAATATGACTCATTAATTTATTCTATATGTCTAAATATGCGTCTCTCTATAGGTCACCATATATTATCCATAGAGGCATCATTGACTCCATTATGCCTAGATACCTATATATTATCTACACATGGCATGTATAAATTTCTCCCCTATGTTTGATATAATGTCTGTCACTATAATCCACCACATTTGGCATGCTGGCAAGAGACAATAATAGAATCTCCCCCGAGACATGTGACATAAATACCACATGACCCGGCATTTCCCGCCTCTCCAGATCTGACAGCGCAGCACACGTCCGGCTTGAGCATTTGACACCCAGGT
This sequence comes from Bufo bufo, assembly GCF_905171765.1. Taxonomy (NCBI): domain Eukaryota; kingdom Metazoa; phylum Chordata; class Amphibia; order Anura; family Bufonidae; genus Bufo; species Bufo bufo. The sequence continues at coordinate 271,739,393 of NC_053394.1, read as the reverse complement.
GGAACGCATGTCGGTTCCGCCCGTTTCACGTGACTCATGCCGCACGTGACCAGCGTGCCTGGCGTCCCTCGTTATTTTAAGGGCGCGCTTTCTATGATATTGCCCTGCATCCAGCGCCACGTACTACAGGGAGCCAGCTACAGGTAAATACCGATGGTACCTTAACCCCTTGCTGCCCGAACAACCTTCCCACCATTTGAGTATATATAACTATTTGAATATGTATTTAATAATATTACTTCTGCAATATGCCGACCTTGTTGCTGCTCCTGCTAGTGCGGTTTAGTTCATTAGACCTCTACTGGCCATACAGACAGATATATATACATACGTATATACTACTTATACACGATATATATACTATGAGAACAACAGACCGCATTACTGTATATTACCATGCCATTATTACAACCTCTATATCATAGTTGGTTGTACGATTTTGTTCACTCTCAGACTTTAACAAGCTGTCTCTTTCTTATAGTTCCTTCACACCTGTATATTTCTTCACTATGTTCAGATTTTGTGTTCTATATATAAAAAATCATTTTCTATATATTTGTTTCATCATCAATTTTTGATCTCTATGCATGTACCCCATTGCTCACGGAAGTACGTATTGCTTTGTTTTAGATTAAGATCGCTGAAGAAGGCCCTGACAGGCCGAAACGTCCGGTCGCAATACTGATTTATATATGCCTGCCGTATATACCCTGTAACTGCACTGGATCATGATGATCATATGATGATACAAGATTAAAACCTAACAGCAAAGAAAAATACTGTGTGCCGCAATTTTCTACTACTGATTACGACTAACAAGTCCTTGCTGGCACCAGCAATAACGTTGTGCGGTTCTCCAAATTTAACAGATTGTCATTTTTTATTAGGCGGTGGTGACAGCGACATTACTTGCGCTATACCTCCAGTATAAAGTTTGCGCATCCTAAATATCAGTGACATTAATTAAGTGTAATTTTTTATTAGCGCTGGTGACAGCGACATTATTTGCACTATACCTCCTTTATAACTTTTGCGTGTGCTAAATATCAGTGACATTAATTCAGTGTATTTTTTTATTAGCCGCTAGTGACAGTGACATTACTTCAGCTATACCTCCTGTATAACGTTTGTTCATCCTAAGATTATCTGTGACATTCAGTGTACTTTTTTCATAGACCTTACCAACAGCGACATTAACTGTGCTACATTACTGTTTAATGTGTGCGCTTCCTAAAAATATCTGTGACATTCTGTGTACTTTATTTGCGCATACACTTAGAAAACCTGCGCTACTGTACGTGTGACATACAGTACAGACCAAAAGTGTGGACACACCTTCTCATTCAAAGAGTTTTCTTTATTTTCATGACTGTGAAGGCATCAAAACTATGAATTAACACATGTGGAATTATATACATCACAAACAAGTGTGAATCAACTGAAAATATGTCATATTCTAGGTTCTTCAAAGCAGCCACCTTTTGCTTTGATTACTGCTTTGCACACTCTTGGCATTCTCTTGATGAGCTTCAAGAGGTAGTCACCTGAAATGGTCTTCCAACAGTCTTGAAGGAGTTCCCAGAGATGCTTAGCACTTGTTGGCCCTTTTGCCTTCACTCTGCGGTCCAGCTCACCCCAAACTGTGGAGGCCAGGTCATCTGGCGCAGCACCCCATCACTCTCCTTCATGGTCAAATAGCCCTTACTTTCAAAGTTTTCCAAATTTTTCGGCTGACTGACTGCCCTTCATTTCTTAAAGTAATGATGGCCACTCGTTTTTCTTTACTTAGCTGCTTTTTTCTTGCCATAATACCAATTCTAACAGTCTATTCAGTAGCACTATCAGCTGTGTATCCACCTGACTTCTCCTCAATGCAACTGATGGTCCCAACCCCATTTATAAGGCAAGAAATCCCACTTATTAAACCTGACAGGGCACACCTGTGAAGTGAAAACCATTTCAGGGGACTACCTCTTGAAGCTCATCAAGAGAATGCCAAGAGTGTGCAAAGCAGTAATCAAAGCAAAAGTTGGCTACTTTGAAGAACCTAGAATATGACATATTTTCAGTTGTTTCACACTTGTTTGTTATGTATATAATTCCACATGTGTTAATTCATAGTTTTGATGCCTTCAGTGTGAATCTACAATTTTCATAGTCATGAAAATAAAGAAAACTCTTTGAATGAGAAGGTGTATCCAAACTTTTGGTCTGTACTGTACTTGCAAGCATATATACCATTTAATATGCGCAAGGCGAGCAGTAGGGGAAGTGACCGTGCGGCTGATGGTGCATGCAGATGCTGTGACCCTGGGAGCTGTGAAACTGTGCCTGCTGCCAGAGCACAAGAAGCACACTCATCCACGATACCTAGCCTCAAGTCCCAAATTGCAGGGTGCAGCAGGACACCACTCTCAAAGTCAGACCAGTGCGACCAGGTGGTCAGTTAGATTGCAGCAGATAATGCTTCCAGTCGGTTAAGCACCACCCTGTCTTCCACAAAGTCCAGAATCAGTAGTCAAGAGTCTGGTCTACAGAATCCTCACCAAGTTACTCCTTTCTCCCACCATGGAGAATCTTGGCAAACAAGTGATATTCCAAGGAGCTCTTGTCATAGCCATTCCTTGATTTGGCCCTCTCGATAAGCTCGCTTGAAGATGGACATAAGGAGATCTTGTGCCCTGATTCCCAAACTCTTGAGCATCCAGAGTCACAAGAAAATGACGGTGGGGAACGGCAATTAGTGTTTCTTGAGGCTGATGATGATGATGATGATGAGACATAGTTGTCAATAAATTAGGTTGTTGTTAGGTCAACAAGTCAGGAGGATGACCAGAGTGAGGAAGTGGAAGAGGAGGTGGTGGACGATGAAGTCACTGAACAATAACAAAGACAGGTGCACTCTGCAGTCTCACTAAACCCTCAAACTGATTTTAAAATTGAGAGATTAGTCAACATTAGAGTTGAGCGAACACCTGGATGTTCGGGTTCGACGAGTTCGGCCGAACTTTCGAAAAATGTTCGGGTTCGGGATCCGAACTCGACCCGAACTTCATCCCGAACCCGAACCCCATAGAAGTCAATGGGGACCCGAACTTTTGGGCACTAAAAAGGCTGTAAAACACACCCGGAAAGGGCTAGAGGGCTGCAAAAGGCAGCAAAATGTAGTTAAATCCCCTGCAAACAAATGTAGATAGGGAAATGATGAGTTAACATAAAATAAATAAAAATTAAACAATATTAATTGGAGTGAGGTCCCATAGCACAGAATCAGGCTTCAAGTCACCCACCAATGGAGAAGGTCACTTACTATTATTTTGACCACAGCACCCAGACAAAGGAGAGAGGTCCCACAGCAGAGAACCAGGCATCATATCACCCACCACAGGAGTAGGCCACCATTTAGTTACTTTGACCCCTACACCCAGACGGAGGAGAGAGGTTACACAGCAGAGAATCAGGCATTTAGATCACCCACCACAGGAGTAGGCCACCATTGAATCAGACCCCGGCAACCATGTCAGATGGCACAAGCATAAGCTTTATATCAATCAGCACAGGAGAAGGCGACTTTGACAGACTTTGACCCCTACACCCAGACGGAGGAGAGAGGTTTCAAAGCAGAGAATCAGACATTTAGATCACCCACCACAGGAGTAGGCCCCAATTTAATGGGACCCCGGCAACCATGTCAGATGGCACAACCATCAGCTTCATATCAATCAGCACAGGAGAAGGCGACTTTGAAAGACTTTGACCCCTACACCCAGACGGAGGAGAGAGGTTTCACAGCAGAGAATCAGGCATTTAGATCACCCACCACAGGAGTAGGCCCCCATTGAATCAGACCCTGGCAACCATGTCAGATGGCACAACCATCAGCTTTATATCAATCAGCACAGGAGAAGGCGACTTTGAAAGACTTTGACCCCTACACCCAGATGGAGGAGAGAGGTTTCACAGCAGAGAATCAGGCATCATATCAACCACCACAGGAGAAGCCACCATTTAGTTACTTTGACCCCTGCACCCAGGAAGAGGAGAGAGGCACCACAGCACATATTCTGGCATCATATCAGCCACCACAGGAGAAGCCACCATTGAGTTACTTTGACCCCCGCACCCAGGAAGAGGAGAGAGGCACCACAGCACATATTCTGGCATCATATCAGCCACCACAGGAGAAGCCACCATTGAGTTACTTTGACCCCCGCACCCAGGAAGAGGAGAGAGGCACCACAGCACATATTCTGGCATCATATCAGCCACCACAGGAGAAGCCACCATTTAGTTACTTTGACCCCTTCACCCAAACAGAGGAGAGAGGTTCCACATCAGAGAATCAGGCATCATATCAACCACCACAGGAGTAGGCCACAATTTAGTTTATTTGACCCCTGCACCCAGGAAGAGGAGAGAGGCCCCACAGCACATATTCTGGCATCATATCACACACCACAGGAGAAGGCCTCTTTCAGTGATTTAGGCCTTTGGACCCAGACAGAGGAGAGAGGTCAGAGATTAGCTTCATATCCCCCAGCACAGCAGAAGACCGCTTTATTTGACTTAGGCCTCAGCACCCAGACAGAAGACAGAGGTAGCATGGCAGAGGTTATGGCTTCATGTCACCCGTTAGTTTAACCGGCCACTTTCATCTGGTTAGGCCCCGGCGCCCAGACAGAGAAGAGTTTCATTCAACTGTGGGTTTCATAAAATTTGTATCAAATAAAGAAGTGGCCCGTAGCACAACAAGACATGTTTTAGGCAGTTAATAAGGACTACTCTGCACAAGGGAGGGACAGGTCCTGTGGGATCCATGCCTGGTTCATCTTTATGAAGGTCAGCTTGTCCACGTTGGCTGTGGACAGGCGGCTGCGCTTGTCAGTAATGACGCCCCCTGCCGTGCTGAATACGCATTCAGATAAAACGCTGGCCGCCGGGCAGGAAAGCACCTCCAAGGAATAACATGCTAACTCTGGCCACGTGGACAATTTCGAAACCCAGTAGTTGAATGGGGCCGAACCATCCGTCAGGATGTGGAGGGGTGTGCAGACATACTGTTCAACCATGTTAGTGAAATGCTGCCTCCTGCTAACACGTTCCGTATCAGGTGTCGGTGCAGATAGCTGTGGCGTGGAGACAAAACTTTTCCAAATTTCTGCCATGCTAACCCTGCCCTCAGATGAGCTGGCCGTGACACAGCTGCGTTGGCGACCTCTTGCCACTCCTCTGCCTTCACCTTCCACCTGTTCCCCTGTGACATGTGGGAATGCTCTCAAGAGCGCCTCTATCAGCGTGCGCTTGTACTCGCGCATCTTACGGTCGCGCTCCAGTTCAGGAATTAAAGTGGGCACATTGTCTTTATACCGGGGATCCAGCAGGGTGGCCACCCAGTAGTCTGCACACGTTAAAACGTGGGCAACTCTGCTGTCGTTGCGCAGGCATTGGAGCATATATTCGCTCATGTGGGCCAGGCTACCCATGGGTAAGGACAAGCTGTCCTCTGTGGGAGGCGTATCGTCATCGTCCACCGTATCCCCCCAGCCACGCACCAGTGATGGGCCTGGGCTGCCACCCCGCTGTGAACTTGCGTCATCCTCGTCCCCCTCCACCTCCTCCTCCTCCTCGTCCTCCAGTACAGTGCCTTGGCTGGCGACTTGTGAACCTGTCCTCTGCTGCTTAAACAAACCTCCCTCTGAGCCACTTCGAACAGACTGGCCCGAAAGTGTTAGAAACGAGCCCTCATCCTCCTCCTCCTCCTCCACCTGGGCCACCTCCTCTAACATCATTGCCCTAAGTGTTTTCTCAAGGAGACATAGAAGTGGTATTGTAACGCTGATAACAGTGTCATCGCCACTGGCCATGTTGGTGGAGTACTCGAAACAGCGCAGCAGGGCACACAGGTCTCGCATGGAGGCCCAATCATTGGTGGTGAAGTGGTGCTGTTCGGCAGTACGACTGACGCGAGCGTGCTGCAGCTGAAACTCCACTATGGCCTGCTGCTGCTTGCACAGTCTCTCCAGCATGTGCAAGGTGGAGTTCCACCGGGTGGGCACGTCGCATATGAGGCGGTGAGCGGGAAGGCCGAAGTTCCGCTGTAGCGCAGACAGGCGAGCAGCGGCAGGATGTGAACGGCGGAAGCGCGCACAGACGGCCCGCACTTTATGCAGCAGCTCTGACATGTTGGGGTAGTGGTGAATGAACCTCTGCACCACCAAGTTCAGCACATGCGCCAGGCAAGGGATGTGCGTCAAACCGGCTAGTCCCAGAGCTGCCACAAGATTTCGCCCATTATCGCATACCACCAGGCCTGGCTTGAGGCCCACCGGCAGAAACCACTCGTCGGTCTGTTGTTCAATACCCCGCCACAACTCCTGTGCGGTGTGGGGCCTGTCCCCCAAACATATGAGTTTCAGAATGGCCTGCTGACGTTTACCCCGAGCTGTGCTGAAGTTGGTGGTGAAGGTGTGTGGCTGACCGGATGAGCTGGTGGAAGCAGTGGAGGAGGAAGCCGAGTAGGAGGAGGAGGCTACAGGAGGCAGAGAATGATGCCCTGCGATCCTAGGGGGCGGAAGGACGTGCGCCAAGGAACTGTCCGCCGGGGGCCCAGCCGCCACTACATTCATCCAGTGTGCAGTTAGTGAGATATAGCGTCCCTGGCCGTGCTTACTGGTCCACGTATCTGTGGTTAGGTGGACCTTGCCACAAATGGCGTTGCGCAGTGCACACTTGATTTTATCGGACACTTGCATGTGCAGGGAAGGCACGGCTGTCTTGGAGAATTAGTGGCGGCTGGGAACCACATACTGCGGGACAGCCATGGCCATCAGCTGTTTGAAGCTGTCTGTGTCCACCAGCCGGAATGACAGCATTTCAAAGGCCAGCAGTTTAGAAATGCTGGCGTTCAGGCCAAGGGCTCGAGGGTGACTCGGGGGGAATTTGCGCTTCCTCTCTAAGGTTTGAGATATTGAGAGCTGAACGCTGCTGTGTGATATAGTGGAGACGCTAGTTGACGGTGGCGGTGGTGGTGGTGTCGGTGGCACATCCTCTGTTTGCTGCTCGGCAGGTGGCAACATTCCTCTCGAGGCGGAAGCCGAGGCAGCAGCGGTAGAGGGAGCAGGGGGAGCCTCAGCGAGTGCCTGGTTTTTAAGGTGTGTACCCCACTGCAGTTCATGCTTTGCATGTAGATGCCTGGTCATGCAGGTTGTGCTGAGGTTCAGAACGTTAATGCCTCGCCTCAGGCTCTGATGGCAGAGCGTGCAAGTCACTCGGGTCTTGTCGGTAGGACATTGTTTAAAGAAGTGCCATGCCAGGGAACTCTTTGAAGCTGCCTTTGTGGGGCTGGGTCCCTGTTGGCGATGTCCAGTAGCAGGCGAACTCTGGGGGCGGCGGCTCGTCTGCTTTGGCCCCCTGCTCCCTCTTTGGCTTCGCTGTTGTCTCGGTCTCACCACTACCTCTTCCTCTGAACTGTGAAAGTCATCGCCACGACCTTCAGTCCATGTGGGGTCTAAGACCTCATCGTCCTCTGCATCGTCTTCCACCCAGTCTCCCTCCCTGACCTCCTCCTGTTCAGTCTGCACACTGCAAAAAGACGCGGCAGTGGGTACCTGTGTTTCGTCATCATCAGAGAGTCGGTGACTCTGCTGTGGTGGTATTCCCATGTCCTCTTCATCTGGAGACATAAGTGGTTGTGCGTCAGTGCATGGTATGTCTTCCTCCACTGGGGAAGGGCTAGGTGGATGCCCCTGGGAAACCCTGGAAGCAGAGTCTTCAAACAGAAGAAGAGACTGCTGCATAACTTGTGGCTCAGACCGTTTCCCTGATATGCTTGGGGGTGATGTGACAGACTGATGGGCTTGGTTTTCAGGTGCCACCTGTGCGCTTTCCGCAGAAGACTGGGTGGAAGACCATGTGGTGAACGTGCTGGAAGCACTGTCGGCCACCCAATCGATTAATGCCTGTACCTGCTCAGGCCTTACCATCCTAAGAGCGTCATTGGGCCCCACGAGATATTGCGGTACATTCTGCCGGCTAGTTGAGGGAGTTCGTTCCCTACTGTGTGCGCCTGGGGCCGAACGGCCACGTCCTCTACCAGCAACAGAGGCTCCACGGACACCACCACGACCGCGTCCTCGTCCCTTAATAGTATTTTTCTTCATTGTTGCGATTCAACTCGCACCACAATGAAATATATTATTTTTTATAAGCAAAATCCCCTCACTGGAATACTTTCAGTCTTTTGACTGTATGGATTACAGATGGAATGACTGTTATATGTGAGTACCGCTTTCTTTGACAGATTCTAGTATGGGTACATATATGTTTTCCCAACCCCAGCACATTAGTTTGCTAATTCCAGATGTATGAAACGCAGGCCTAACTGTATCTAGTATATTGAACGCCAGATAAACTAACTTGGCCTTTTTTAAATAAAAAAAATTCCCTCACTGGAATACTTTCAGTCTTTTGACTGTATGGATTACAGATGGAATGACTGTTATATGTGAGTACCGCTTTCTTTGACAGATTCTAGTATGGGTACATATATGTTTTCCCAACCCCAGCACATTAGTTTGCTAATTCCAGATGTATGAAACGCAGGCCTAACTGTATCTAGTATATTGAACGCCAGATAAACTAACTTGGCCTTTTTTAAATAAAAAAAATTCCCTCACTGGAATACTTTCAGTCTTTTGACTGTATGGATTACAGATGGAATGACTGTTATATGTGAGTACCGCTTTCTTTGACAGATTCTAGTATGGGTACATATATGTTTTCCCAACCCCAGCACATTAGTTTGCTAATTCCAGATGTATGAAACGCAGGCCTAACTGTATCTAGTATATTGAACGCCAGATAAACTAACTTGGCCTTTTTTAAATAAAAAAAATTCCCTCACTGGAATACTTTCAGTCTTTTGACTGTATGGATTACAGATGGAATGACTGTTATATGTGAGTACCGCTTTCTTTGACAGATTCTAGTATGGGTACATATATGTTTTCCCAACCCCAGCACATTAGTTTGCTAATTCCAGATGTATGAAACGCAGGCCTAACTGTATCTAGTATATTGAACGCCAGATAAACTAACTTGGCCTTTTTTAAATAAAAAAAATTCCCTCACTGGAATACTTTCAGTCTTTTGACTGTATGGATTACAGATGGAATGACTGTTATATGTGAGTACCGCTTTCTTTGACAGATTCTAGTATGGGTACATATATGTTTTCCCAACCCTAGCACATTAGTTTGCTAATTCCAGATGTATGAATCGCAGACCTAACTGTATCTAGTATATTGAACGCCAGATAAACTAACTTGGCATTTTTTAAATTAAAAAAATTCCCTCACTGGAATACTTTCAGTCTTTTGACTGTATGGATTACAGATGGAATGACTGTTATATGTGAGTACCGCTTTCTTTGACAGATTCTAGTATGGGTACATATATGTTTTCCCAACCCCAGCACATTAGTTTGCTAATTCCAGATGTATGAAACGCAGGCCTAACTGTATCTAGTATATTGAACGCCAGATAAACTAACTTGGCCTTTTTTAAATAAAAAAAATTCCCTCACTGGAATACTTTCAGTCTTTTGACTGTATGGATTACAGATGGAATGACTGTTATATGTGAGTACCGCTTTCTTTGACAGATTCTAGTATGGGTACATATATGTTTTCCCAACCCCAGCACATTAGTTTGCTAATTCCAGATGTATGAAACGCAGGCCTAACTGTATCTAGTATATTGAACGCCAGATAAACTAACTTGGCCTTTTTTAAATAAAAAAAATTCCCTCACTGGAATACTTTCAGTCTTTTGACTGTATGGATTACAGATGGAATGACTGTTATATGTGAGTACCGCTTTCTTTGACAGATTCTAGTATGGGTACATATATGTTTTCCCAACCCCAGCACATTAGTTTGCTAATTCCAGATGTATGAAACGCAGGCCTAACTGTATCTAGTATATTGAACGCCAGATAAACTAACTTGGCCTTTTTTAAATAAAAAAAATTCCCTCACTGGAATACTTTCAGTCTTTTGACTGTATGGATTACAGATGGAATGACTGTTATATGTGAGTACCGCTTTCTTTGACAGATTCTAGTATGGGTACATATATGTTTTCCCAACCCCAGCACATTAGTTTGCTAATTCCAGATGTATGAAACGCAGGCCTAACTGTATCTAGTATATTGAACGCCAGATAAACTAACTTGGCCTTTTTTAAATAAAAAAAATTCCCTCACTGGAATACTTTCAGTCTTTTGACTGTATGGATTACAGATGGAATGACTGTTATATGTGAGTACCGCTTTCTTTGACAGATTCTAGTATGGGTACATATATGTTTTCCCAACCCCAGCACATTAGTTTGCTAATTCCAGATGTATGAAACGCAGGCCTAACTGTATCTAGTATATTGAACGCCAGATAAACTAACTTGGCCTTTTTTAAATAAAAAAAATTCCCTCACTGGAATACTTTCAGTCTTTTGACTGTATGGATTACAGATGGAATGACTGTTATATGTGAGTACCGCTTTCTTTGACAGATTCTAGTATGGGTACATACAGGGAGTGCAGAATTATTAGGCAAGTTGTATTTTTGAGGATTAATTTTATTATTGAACAACAACCATGTTCTCAATGAACCCAAAAAACTCATTAATATCAAAGCTGAATATTTTTGGAAGTAGTTTTTAGTTTGTTTTTAGTTTTAGCTATTTTAGGGGGATATCTGTGTGTGCAGGTGACTATTACTGTGCATAATTATTAGGCAACTTAACAAAAAACAAATATATACCCATTTCAATTATTTATTTTTACCAGTGAAACCAATATAACATCTCAACATTCACAAATATACATTTCTGACATTAAAAAACAAAACAAAAACAAATCAGTGACCAATATAGCCACCTTTCTTTGCAAGGACACTCAAAAGCCTGCCATCCATGGATTCTGTCAATGTTTTGATCTGTTCACCATCAACATTGCGTGCAGCAGCAACCACAGCCTCCCAGACACTGTTCAGAGAGGTGTACTGTTTTCCCTCCTTGTAAATCTCACATTTGATGATGGACCACAGGTTCTCAATGGGGTTCAGATCAGGTGAACAAGGAGGCCATGTCATTAGATTTTCTTCTTTTATACCCTTTCTTGCCAGCCACGCTGTGGAGTACTTGGACGCGTGTGATGGAGCATTGTCCTGCATGAAAATCATGTTTTTCTTGAAGGATGCAGACTTCTTCCTGTACCACTGCTTGAAGAAGGTGTCTTCCAGAAACTGGCAGTAGGACTGGGAGTTGAGCTTGACTCCATCCTCAACCCGAAAAGGCCCCACAAGCTCATCTTTGATGATACCAGCCCAAACCAGTACTCCACCTCCACCTTGCTGGCGTCTGAGTCGGACTGGAGCTCTCTGCCCTTTACCAATCCAGCCACGGGCCCATCCATCTGGCCCATCAAGACTCACTCTCATTTCATCAGTCCATAAAACCTTAGAAAAATCAGTCTTGAGATATTTCTTAGCCCAGTCTTGACGTTTCAGCTTGTGTGTCTTGTTCAGTGGTGGTCGTCTTTCAGCCTTTCTTACCTTGGCCATGTCTCTGAGTATTGCACACCTTGTGCTTTTGGGCACTCCAGTGATGTTGCAGCTCTGAAATATGGCCAAACTGGTGGCAAGTGGCATCTTGGCAGCTGCACGCTTGACTTTTCTCAGTTCATGGGCAGTTATTTTGCGCCTTGGTTTTTCCACACGCTTCTTGCGACCCTGTTGACTATTTTGAATGAAACGCTTGATTGTTCGATGATCACGCTTCAGAAGCTTTGCAATTTTAAGAGTGCTGCATCCCTCTGCAAGATATCTCACTATTTTTGACTTTTCTGAGCCTGTCAAGTCCTTCTTTTGACCCATTTTGCCAAAGGAAAGGAAGTTGCCTAATAATTATGCACACCTAATATAGGGTGTTGATGTCATTAGACCACACCCCTTCTCATTACAGGGATGCACATCACCTAATATGCTTAATTGGTAGTAGGCTTTTGAGCCTATACAGCTTGGAGTAAGACAACATGCATAAAGAGGATGATGTGGTCAAAATACTCATTTGCCTAATAATTCTGCACTCCCTGTATATGTTTTCCCAACCCCAGCACATTAGTTTGCTAATTCCAGATGTATGAAACGCAGGCCTAACTGTATCTAGTATATTGAACGCCAGATAAACTAACTTGGCCTTTTTTAAATAAAAAACATTCCCTCACTGGAATACTTTCAGTCTTTTGACTGTATGGATTACAGATGGAATGACTGTTATATGTGAGTACCGCTTTCTTTGACAGATTCTAGTATGGGTACATATATGTTTTCCCAACCCCAGCACATTAGTTTGCTAATTCCAGATGTATGAAACGCAGGCCTAACTGTATCTAGTATATTGAACGCCAGATAAACTAACTTGGCCTTTTTTAAATAAAAAAAATCCCCTCACTGGAATACTTTCAGTCTTTTGACTGTATGGATTACAGATGGAATGACTGTTATATGTGAGTACCGCTTTCTTTGACAGATTCTAGTATGGGTACATATATGTTTTCCCAACCCCAGCACATTAGTTTGCTAATTCCAGATGTATGAAACGCAGGCCTAACTGTATCTAGTATATTGAACGCCAGATAAACTAACTTGGCCTTTTTTAAATAAAAAAAATTCCCTCACTGGAATACTTTCAGTCTTTTGACTGTATGGATTACAGATGGAATGACTGTTATATGTGAGTACCGCTTTCTTTGACAGATTCTAGTATGGGTACATATATGTTTTCCCAACCCCAGCACATTAGTTTGCTAATTCCAGATGTATGAAACGCAGGCCTAACTGTATCTAGTATATTGAACGCCAGATAAACTAACTTGGCCTTTTTTAAATAAAAAAAATTCCCTCACTGGAATACTTTCAGTCTTTTGACTGTATGGATTACAGATGGAATGACTGTTATATGTGAGTACCGCTTTCTTTGACAGATTCTAGTATGGGTACATATATGTTTTCCCAACCCCAGCACATTAGTTTGCTAATTCCAGATGTATGAAACGCAGGCCTAACTGTATCTAGTATATTGAACGCCAGATAAACTAACTTGGCCTTTTTTAAATAAAAAAAATTCCCTCACTGGAATACTTTCAGTCTTTTGACTGTATGGATTACAGATGGAATGACTGTTATATGTGAGTACCGCTTTCTTTGACAGATTCTAGTATGGGTACATATATGTTTTCCCAACCCTAGCACATTAGTTTGCTAATTCCAGATGTATGAAACGCAGGCCTAACTGTATCTAGTATATTGAACGCCAGATAAACTAACTTGGCCTTTTTTAAATAAAAAAAATTCCCTCACTGGAATACTTTCAGTCTTTTGACTGTATGGATTACAGATGGAATGACTGTTATATGTGAGTACCGCTTTCTTTGACAGATTCTAGTATGGGTACATATATGTTTTCCCAACCCCAGCACATTAGTTTGCTAATTCCAGATGTATGAAACGCAGGCCTAACTGTATCTAGTATATTGAACGCCAGATAAACTAACTTGGCCTTTTTTAAATAAAAAAAATTCCCTCACTGGAATACTTTCAGTCTTTTGACTGTATGGATTACAGATGGAATGACTGTTATATGTGAGTACCGCTTTCTTTGACAGATTCTAGTATGGGTACATATATGTTTTCCCAACCCCAGCACATTAGTTTGCTAATTCCAGATGTATGAAACGCAGGCCTAACTGTATCTAGTATATTGAACGCCAGATAAACTAACTTGGCCTTTTTTAAATAAAAAAAATTCCCTCACTGGAATACTTTCAGTCTTTTGACTGTATGGATTACAGATGGAATGACTGTTATATGTGAGTACCGCTTTCTTTGACAGATTCTAGTATGGGTACATATATGTTTTCCCAACCCCAGCACATTAGTTTGCTAATTCCAGATGTATGAAACGCAGGCCTAACTGTATCTAGTATATTGAACGCCAGATAAACTAACTTGGCCTTTTTTAAATAAAAAAAATTCCCTCACTGGAATACTTTCAGTCTTTTGACTGTATGGATTACAGATGGAATGACTGTTATATGTGAGTACCGCTTTCTTTGACAGATTCTAGTATGGGTACATATATGTTTTCCCAACCCTAGCACATTAGTTTGCTAATTCCAGATGTATGAAACGCAGGCCTAACTGTATCTAGTATATTGAACGCCAGATAAACTAACTTGGCCTTTTTTAAATAAAAAAAATTCCCTCACTGGAATACTTTCAGTCTTTTGACTGTATGGATTACAGATGGAATGACTGTTATATGTGAGTACCGCTTTCTTTGACAGATTCTAGTATGGGTACATATATGTTTTCCCAACCCCAGCACATTAGTTTGCTAATTCCAGATGTATGAAACGCAGGCCTAACTGTATCTAGTATATTGAACGCCAGATAAACTAACTTGGCCTTTTTTAAATAAAAAAAATTCCCTCACTGGAATACTTTCAGTCTTTTGACTGTATGGATTACAGATGGAATGACTGTTATATGTGAGTACCGCTTTCTTTGACAGATTCTAGTATGGGTACATATATGTTTTCCCAACCCCAGCACATTACAGTAGGTGAACCCGATTTTGTGTCAATCTCGCTCTCTTTCTCGGCGAGATTGAGCACCTACGAGCCCCATCGCGGGAGCCAGCGCCGAGCTGGCTTGCCGCGATGGAGACAGAGCCGTCATAGAAGCGACGGGAGATCCGACTTGGATTCCCGCCAATTCTACACGTGTGCGGCGTTTGTTATGAATCCTGAGGGGGAAGTCCCCGCCGGATTTTAAATAAAAATCCGGCCTGGGTCCCCCCCTCAGGAGCATACCGGGCCCTTAGGTCTGTTATGGGTTGTAAGGAGAGCCCCCCCTACGCCGAAAAAAACGGCGTAGGGGGTCCCCCTACAATCCATACCAGACCCGTATCCAAAGCACGCTACCCGGCCAGCCAGGAAGGGAGTGGGGACGAGCGAGCGCCCCCCCCCCCTCCTGAGCCGTACCAGGCTGCATGCCCTCAACATGGGGGGTTGGGTGCTCTGGGGCAGGGGGCGCACTGCGGCCCCCCCACCTCAGAGCACCCTGTCCCCATGTTGATGAGGACAGGGCCCCTTCCCGACAACCCTGGCCGTTGGTTGTCGGGGTATGCGGGCGGGAGGCTTATCGGAATCTGGGAGCCCCCTTTAATAAGGGGGCCCCCAGATACCGGCCCCCCACCCTAAGTGAATGAGTATGGGGTACATCGTACCCCTACCCATTCACCTGCAAGAAAAGTGGTAAAAACACAAATAAACCACACAGTGTATTAAAATATTTTATTTTTCTGCTCCGGAGGCAGCCCCCTGTCTTCTTTATTAGCTCTTTTACCAGGGGGGGGCTCTTCTTCTTCCGCTATCCCGACGGGT
The DNA here is from genome assembly GCF_905171765.1 of Bufo bufo. NCBI lineage: Eukaryota > Metazoa > Chordata > Amphibia > Anura > Bufonidae > Bufo > Bufo bufo. The sequence continues at coordinate 271,723,888 of NC_053394.1, read as the reverse complement.
CTTCTCCGCTATCCGGGGGGGTCTTCTCAACTCTCCGGGGTTCTCCTTCTGTCTTCTCCGCTATCCGGGGGGGTCTTCTCAACTCTCCGGGGTTCTCCTTCTGTCTTCTCCGCTATCCGGGGGGGTCTTCTCAACTCTCCGTGGTTCTCCTTCTGTCTTCTCCGCTATCCGGGGGGGTCTTCTCAACTCTCCGGGGTTCTCCTTCTGTCTTCTCCGCTATCCGGGGGGGTCTTCTCAACTCTCCGGGGTTCTCCTTCTGTCTTCTCCTTCTGTCTTCTCCTTCTGTCTTGTTGACTCGGCGCACCCCGGTTCTTCGTCTCGCGAGACGAAGAACCGGGGTGCGCCGAGTCTCGCGAGACGAAGAACCGGGGTGCGCCGAGTCAACAAGACAGAAGGAGAAGACAGAAGGAGAACCCCGGAGAGTTGAGAAGACCCCCCCGGATAGCGGAGAAGACAGAAGGAGAACCCCGGAGAGTTGAGAAGACCCCCCCGGATAGCGGAGAAGACAGAAGGAGAACCCCGGAGAGTTGAGAAGACCCCCCCGGATAGCGGAGAAGACAGAAGGAGAACCCCGGAGAGTTGAGAAGACCCCCCCGGATAGCGGAGAAGACCCGTCGGGATAGCGGAAGAAGAAGAGCCCCCCCCTGGTAAAAGAGCTAATAAAGAAGACAGGGGGCGGCCTCCGGAGCAGAAAAATAAAATATTTTAATACACTGTGTGGTTTATTTGTGTTTTTACCACTTTTCTTGCAGGTGAATGGGTAGGGGTACGATGTACCCCATACTCATTCACTTAGGGTGGGGGGCCGGTATCTGGGGGCCCCCTTATTAAAGGGGGCTCCCAGATTCCGATAAGCCTCCCGCCCGCATACCCCGACAACCAACGGCCAGGGTTGTCGGGAAGGGGCCCTGTCCTCATCAACATGGGGACAGGGTGCTCTGAGGTGGGGGGGCCGCAGTGCGCCCCCTGCCCCAGAGCACCCAACCCCCCATGTTGAGGGCATGCAGCCTGGTACGGCTCAGGAGGGGGGGGGGCGCTCGCTCGTCCCCACTCCCTTCCTGGCTGGCCGGGTAGCGTGCTTTGGATACGGGTCTGGTATGGATTGTAGGCGGACCCCCTACGCCGTTTTTTTCGGCGTAGGGGGGGCTCTCCTTACAACCCATAACAGACCTAAGGGCCCGGTATGCTCCTGAGGGGGGGACCCAGGCCGGATTTTTATTTAAAATCCGGCGGGGACTTCCCCCTCAGGATTCATAACAAACGCCGCACACGTGTAGAATTGGCGGGAATCCAAGTCGGATCTCCCGTCGCTTCTATGACGCGCTTGCTGGGATGTGCTGTCACTATTCCAGTGAGTGCGAGATCTCGGCACCATGTTGCCGAGTATCAGCGCGACGCTGTCGTGCTAAAAGCACAATCTCACAAACACCTACTGTAGTTTGCTAATTCCAGATGTATGAAACGCAGGCCTAACTGTATCTAGTATATTGAACGCCAGATAAACTAACTTGGCCTTTTTTAAATAAAAAAAATTCCCTCACTGGAATACTTTCAGTCTTTTGACTGTATGGATTACAGATGGAATGACTGTTATATGTGAGTACCGCTTTCTTTGACAGATTCTAGTATGGGTACATATATGTTTTCCCAACCCCAGCAAATTAGTTTGCTAATTCCAGATGTATGAAACGCAGGCCTAACTGTATCTAGTATATTGAACGCCAGATAAACTAACTTGGCCTTTTTTAAATAAAAAAAATTCCCTCACTGGAATACTTTCAGTCTTTTGACTGTATGGATTACAGATGGAATGACTGTTATATGTGAGTACCGCTTTCTTTGACAGATTCTAGTATGGGTACATATATGTTTTCCCAACCCCAGCAAATTAGTTTGCTAATTCCAGATGTATGAAACGCAGGCCTAACTGTATCTAGTATATTGAACGCCAGATAAACTAACTTGGCCTTTTTTAAATAAAAAAAAGTCCCTCACTGGAATACTTTCAGTCTTTTGACTGTATGGATTACAGATGGAATGACTGTTATATGTGAGTACCGCTTTCTTTGACAGATTCTAGTATGGGTACATATATGTTTTCCCAACCCCAGCACATTAGTTTGCTAATTCCAGATGTATGAAACGCAGGCCTAACTGTATCTAGTATATTGAACGCCAGATAAACTAACTTGGCCTTTTTTAAATAAAAAAAATCCCCTCACTGGAATACTTTCAGTCTTTTGACTGTATGGATTACAGATGGAATGACTGTTATATGTGAGTACCGCTTTCTTTGACAGATTCTAGTATGGGTACATATATGTTTTCCCAACCCCAGCACATTAGTTTGCTAATTCCAGATGTATGAAACGCAGGCCTAACTGTATCTAGTATATTGAACGCCAGATAAACTAACTTGGCCTTTTTTAAATAAAAAAAATCCCCTCACTGGAATACTTTCAGTCTTTTGACTGTATGGATTACAGATGGAATGACTGTTATATGTGAGTACCGCTTTCTTTGACAGATTCTAGTATGGGTACATATATGTTTTCCCAACCCCAGCACATTAGTTTGCTAATTCCAGATGTATGAAACGCAGGCCTAACTGTATCTAGTATATTGAACGCCAGATAAACTAACTTGGCCTTTTTTAAATAAATAAAAAATTCCCTCACTGGAATACTTTATGGCTTTTCACTGTATGGATTACAGGTGGACTGGTATTAGTAGGGGTGACACAAGCACACCCAAGTCCCTGATGTAGGATTTCTATGGCACAGACCACTATTACAAGTGATTAATGGACGTTGGGAGAGATTGTGCTGCAGCACTAGTCCCAAGATAGCCGCCGCCTATCAGCCCAGTAACATGTGCCACAAAATGGTCTGCACAACCTTTAAAAAAAATAGCCTTGGACTGTGCTGCTAAATCGCTATTGGTCTGAATCCCAGGTGTAGATGTCTGACTTGTTTGGAGCTTTGGAATGCACACTGTGGCAGCTTCTGCTGCAGCACTACAAGTCGCAAAATGGCGGCCGGCGGTCAGCCCGGGTACATGTGGATGGAAAAATCACTCTGGCCACTCTAAAAATAGCCAATCCCTATCAAAAAAGCAGCTCAGCTGCAGTTGTTCAGATGAATCACAGGTGGAGGAGAGAAATTTGCTTCCAGTTATTCAATTATCCCTGCCTATTCTCGCCCTAGCATCAGCTGCGTCTAACCCTGTTCTATTCACATCGGGAGTGAGCACGTCCCGACGTGCGCACAAGCTTATAAGAGGCTGAGTCACATGCTGCACTTGGCCAATCACAGCCTTGCCAATAGTAGGCATGGCTGCGATGGCATCTTAGGGCAAGTAGTATGATGCATGTTGATTGGCTGCTTTGCAGCCTTTCAAAATGCGCCAAAATACATGCCGAACGACGAACCCGAACCCGAACTTTTACGAAAAAGTTCGGGTTCGGGTCCGTGTCACGAACACCCCAAAATTCGGTACGGACCCGAACTATGCTCGAACTGTTCGCTCAACACTAGTCATGTGTATTATATGTAGCAGGCTGGGTGTGCTGGGGCAGCTATCATTTATAGAGATATAGCAGAGCTGAGTGTGCTGGGACAGCTGTCATATAGAGATATAGCAGTGCTGGGTGTGTTAGGGCAGCTGTCATGTGTATAGATGTACAGCTATAACAGTAGAAGTCTCATATTTTTTCAGTCAGTAGCAAGGCTGCTCTTATGGCTGTGTGGTTAAATGAGCAGAGCTGGGTGTGCTGGGGCAGCTATCATTTATAGAGATATAGCAGAGCTGAGTGTGCTGGGACAGCTGTCATATAGAGATATAGCAGTGCTGGGTGTGTTAGGGCAGCTGTCATGTGTATAGATGTACAGCTATAACAGTAGAAGTCTCATATTTTTTCAGTCAGTAGCAAGGCTGCTCTTATGGCTGTGTGGTTAAATGCTTTGCCTCTGATACAGAAGGTTATGGGTTCAAATCCCATCAGAAACTTTTCTAAAATATAGCCTGACTCCATATATGGACATACAGGAAGAGGCTGCATCGCAGTGCTTTGCCTCTGATACAGAAGGTCGTGGGTTCGAATCCCAGACACATCTTTCCCTCTCCTGAGGACGGCAATACAAATGATTCGTAAATGCCGGCCCTGCTGGTGTCACCCCCATCAATGATGTCACCCGGTGCGGTCCGCACCCCCCTTGCAAGCATCATGATATCGGGATGTTTCTCATACTACGGTGTTGGGCCTATTTATTGCATACCAGGGATCATTCATCAGTTTGAATACATCAGTATACTTATGCTGAAGAGGAAATACCCTTGAAATGGGTGTTCCAACAAGACAACGACCCAAACACACCAGTAAACGTGCAACATCTTGGTTCCAGACCAACAAGATTGACGTTATGGAGTGGTCAGCCCAATCCCCAGATCTTAATCCAATAGAAAACTTGTGAGGTGACATCAAAAATGCAGTTTCTCAGGCAAAACCAAGAAATAGAGAAGAACTGTGGAATGAAGTCCAATCATCCTGGGCTGGAATACCTGTTCACAGGTGCCAGAAGTTGGTTGACTCCATGCAACACAGATGTACAGCAGTTCTCAGAAACAGTGGTTATACAACTAAATATTAGTTAAGTGATTTAAAGGAATGCAAAATCTTCAAACATTTTTCAGTTTATATAGTGAATGTTTAAATTTGTAAAGAAGAATACAAACACTGCTATTTTTTGAACAGTCTAATATTTACAAATTTTATATATTTTTCTTCATGTTTTGATTTGGAATAGAAAGTGTAGTGTTCCAAATGCATTTGTGTGTATGGAAATAAAAGCTATTAGAAGGATTTTGAGCTTTATTCACTTTTTTAAACACACTGCTATTATTATGAACACAACTGTATGTAAGGTGCAGCGGGGCAAATCATGTATAGTTTGTCTACTATGCCATGTCAGTTTACAAGTTCTGACTATATTGTTTTGTGATGGCTTGTCCTCCATGCTGGGTTGGTATTTGTAAATGTGCACATGGCACTGATGCTGGTTAGATGATATGTGCACAGTGGTCCTTTCAGGCGGGGCAGGAGCTGCATCAGACGTAGAACCGTGACATGAGCCTTAGGTGATAAAAGCAGCAGTTTACTATTGCTTTGTGACTAGTGATGAGGGGCAGGGGTCATATTCAAATTCACAATATTTCAGCGAATATTCACGAATTAGAATATTCGTTATATTCGAAATTTTTTTACTTGAAAAATCGGCAATATAATGATCGCGCAATATGCGAATATTACACGATCAATACAGGCGTGGGTCAAAAAGGAATATATAGCACTATAGAATATAGTGCTATATATTAGTTTTTTTTAGAAAATTCGTCATTTTTTTCCATCCGAAGTTATGATTTCTCCCTGCTTAAGTTGCTTGTCAAGCAATTTAAGCAGGGAGGAATCATGACTTCAGATGGAAAAAAATTACGAATATTCTAAAAAACGAATATACAGTTGCAAGAAAAAGTATGTGAACCCTTTGGAATGATATGGATTTCTGCACAAATTGGTCATAAAATGTTATCTGATCTTCATCTAAGTCATAACAATAGACAATCACAGTCTGCTTAAACTAATAACACACAAAGAATTAAATGTTAACATGTTTTTATTGAACACACCATGTAAACATTCACAGTGCAGGTGGAAAAGGTATGTGAACTCTTGGATTTAATAACTGGTTAAACCTGCTTTGGCAGCAATAACTTCAACCAAACGTTTCCTGTAGTTGCAGATCAGACATGCACAACGGTCAGGAGTAATTCTTGACCATTCCTCTTTACAGAACTGTTTCAGTTCAGCAATATTCTTGGGATGTCTGGTGTGAATTGTTTTCTTGAGGTCATGCCACAGCATCTCAATCGGGTTGAGATCAGGACTCTGACTGGGCCACTCCAGAAGGTGTATTTTCTTCTGTTTAAGCCATTCTGTTGTTGTTCTATGCTTTGGGTCGTTGTCCTGTTGCAACACCCATCTTCTGTTGAGCTTCAGCTGGTGGACAGATGGCCTTAAGTTCTCCTGCAAAATGTCTTGATAAACGTGGGAATTCATTTTTCCTTCGATGATAGCAATCCGTCCAGGCCCTGACGCAGCAAAGCAGCCCCAAACCATGGGGGACCACCATACTTCACAGTTGGGATGAGGTTTTGATGTTGGTGTGCTGTGCCTCTTTTTCTCCACACATAGTGTTGTGTGTTTCTTCCAAACAACTCAACTTTGGTTTCATCTGTCCACAGAATATTTTGCCAGTACTGCAGTGGAACATCCAGGTGCTCTTGTGCAAACTGTAAGCGTGCAGAAATGTTTTTTTGGGACAGCAGTGGCTTCCTCTGTGGTATCCGCCCATGAAATCCATTCTTGTTTAGTGTTTTACGTATCGTAGATTCGCTAACAGGGATGTAAGCATATGCCAGAGACTTTTGTAAGTCTTTAGCTGACACTCTAAGATTCTTCTTCGCCTCATTGAGCAGTCTGCGCTGTGCTCTTTCAGTCATCTTTACAGGACAGCCACTCCTAGGGAGAGTATCAGCAGTGCTGAACTTTCTCCATTTATAGACAATTTGTCTTACCGTGGACTGATGAACAGCAAGGCTTTTGGAGATACTTTTATAACCCTTTTTCAGCTTTATGCAAGTCAACAATTCTTAATCATAGGTCTTCTGAGACCTCTTTTGTGCGAGGCATCATTCACATCAGGCAATGCTTCTTGTGAAAAGCAAACCCAGAACTGGTGTGTGTTTTTTATAGGGCAGGGCAGCTGTAACCAACACCTTGAAGCTCATCTCATTGATTGGACTCCAGTTGGCTGACACCTCACTCCAATTAGCTCTTGGAGATGTAATTAATCTAGGGGTTCACGTACTTTTTCCACCTGCACTGTGAATGTTTACATGGTGTGTTCAATAAAAACATGGTAACATTTAATTCTTTGTGTGTTATTAGTTTAAGCAGACTGTGATTGTCTATTGTTGTGACTTAGATGAAGATCAGATCACATTTTATGACCAGTTTGTGCAGAAATCCATATCCTTCCAAAGGGTTCACATACTTTTTCTTGCAACTGTATAGCACTATATTCGAAATATTTGCGAATTCTCAAAGTTGCGATATTCGTGATAAATATTTCGTAATTTGAATATTCGCGCTCAACACTATTTGTGACTGCCACGAAGCAGAAGTAAGAAGTGTTCCCTAATTTTCCTAGAATAGATAAGTGTTTTTTGTCTGCATCCTATCCACATTTTTTGCAAGTCGGATCCAGACCCATTCACTTAAATGGGCCGCAAAAGATGTAGACAGGACACTGTGTGCTGTCCGCATCCATATGTATGTTCTGCAGCCCTGCAAAAAAATAGAACATGCCCTATTCTTATCCATTTTACAGACAAGGATAAGACAGTTCTTTAGAGGGCAGGACGTTCTGTTCTGCAAAATGCGGAATGCACATGGCCAGTATCCGTGTTTTGTGGATCCGTAATTTGCGGACCGCAAAACACCAACAGTCGTGTGAATGAGCCCTAAGGAAGATGTCTGGCCCACAGTGGAAACTGCAGCAGAGGAAGTAGAGAGTGGTGCTGGTAAAATAACACTAGTTGGCCTGCTGGAAGCCACAGTCTTTTTGAGAGACTCCATCTAAGAGCCACATACAGTGCATTCGAAAAGTTTTCATACCGTTTCACTTTTTTTACACATTTTGGTATATTTTGTCCTTGTGCTATAATTTTCTAAAATCTAATCATCCCCCATCATTTTGCTATAAATATCCTATAATCTTCCCATAACTTCTTAGGTATGATGCCACAAGGTTTGCACACCTGGATTGGGGAATTACGTGCCATTCTTCTCTGCAGATCCTCTCAAGCTCTGTCAGGCTTTATGGGGACTGTCGGTGGACAGCCATTTTCAGGTCTGTCCAGAGATGTTCGATTGGGTTCAAGTCAGGGCTCTGGCTGGTCTTCTCAAGATCATTCACAGAGATGTCCCTAAGCAAATCCTGTGTTTTACGGCTGTGTGCTTAGAGTCATTGTCTTGTTGGAAGTTGAACTTTTGGCCCAGTCTGCTGTCTAGAGCACTCTAGATCAGGTTTTCATAAAAAATATCTCTATACTTTGCTCCATTCAGCCTTCCCTCAACCCTGACCAGTCTTGCTGTCCCAGCCATTAAAAAGCACCCCCACAGCAAGCGGCTGCCACCACCATGCTTCACTGTAGGGATAGTATTGGGCAGTTCCTGGTTTCCTCCAAACATGCCACTTAGAATTAAGGCAGAGAATCTTGTTTCTTACAGTCTGATAGTCCTTCAGGTGCTTGTTTGCAAACTTGTATGTGTCTTTCAATGAGGAGAGATTTCTTTTTGGCCACTCTGCCATAAAACCCAAATTGATTGAGTGCTACAGTGATGGTTGACTATCTGGAAGTTTCTCCCATTTATACACATGATCTTTACAGCTCAACCACTGGTGAACTCTGGGTTATTGTTCACCTCAATTACCAAGGCCCTTTTTCCCCTGATTAGTTAGTTTGGTGGGGTGGTCAGCTCTTCTAAGAGTTTGGTTGTTCCAAATGTCTTCCATTTATGAATTATGTAGGCCACTGCACTCTTCAGTGCAGCAGAATTTTTTTTGTCAGGGCTAAATTTCAGGTGTCATAGCAAAGGGTCTGAATACTTATGTCCATGCAACATTTTAGTTTTTATTATTAATAAATTGAATTTAATAAACATTGCCTCCTTTCTTCTCAGACTTATTGTTTCCCCGATGTACTGGCCATATGCCAACCCTAGGAGTAGTAGATCTTCCACACCCTTGAATATAATGTAGAGAGGAACTTATATAATGTAGAGGGAAAGACTCAGAGAATAGTGCAGTGACATTAAGCCTACAGTGTTATTGCTCTCTGTAAATTAGCCCGCATTACAAGCAACATAACCTTATCTACAAGTAGCAATGGAGGAAACTACATGTGCAGGGCTTATGACTGATTCACTAGCACAATTAGAATGCAATGACTCTTTTATTTTCCAGTCTATTTCACTGAAAGCAGATTTTATAATTGTATGGTATAGCTGCTTGTCCCTTTATATTCTTTGTAAAGGAAGACAATGCTGTATGTGTGTTCTGAATCTGTGATAAGGTAACCAGCTTGGCAGCATGACCTGTGGATATATACAATAGGGACAGTTATCAAAGGCTGGCATTTTAAACCGTTCTTTGATAACCCCTGTGTCACCAGAGGATGAGCTTAAATTAGGCGGGTAGGCATTCAAAAAGTTGTAAACGAGGGCGTTCAACTTTTTTACGCCAGTTTCTGGCATAGGTCATAATAAATAACCCCAGTATACAGTTTAAATGGCTACAACTTTATTCATTCATTTGTTGTCTTGTCTGATTTTTGTAACCACGAGATGAAACTGAGCTATTGTTTCTTAAAACCAATGTGTCTAACGGCGAGTCACAATGCTGTATTGCTAGGATCAGTCATTTTTATTTAGGACATAGCAATGTGTGATAGTTGCTATTGTAAATCAGTCACCAACCAAATATGAATGAAATGAAAATGTGCCAGTGATGTGGAATCCTCTGGGAAACGCACAAAATACCTATTCATAAAACACAGCTGGCAATCACAGAATTGCTCAAAAACTTTCAAAATAGTCAAAGCCTTACTGTTGTACCTAAACCTACAATTTTAAAAGACTTGTGTTTATTGCAGTGTGTGCATATCTGTGTCACTTCTGCAGCAAGGCTTTTAATAAAACCCATGGCAAAAAATAGATGTTATATATATTACTGCTGAGACTTGTCTTAGGAACAATTGACTACACTACCCATACCATACTTTAAAGGAAAACCTAACAATAGATGGGTTATAAATAGAGATGAGCGAATCGAAGCTGACGAAGTGGAATTCGATCCGAATTTCAGGAAAAATTTGATTTGCACCTAAATGGCTGCTGCACGTGTTAGGACATGGAGAAGGGAACTCTGGGAAGGCGGGATCACCCATAATGCCATGCATGCAGCCAATCAGCCCTGTGATGTAATAGCCTTATAAATAGCGGCGGCCATCTTAGATTCTGCCATTTACCAGCGTACTTAGTATAGGGAGAGAAGTCTGCAGGCGCTAAGGACAGTGATAGGAAAGACTTGATTGTGGTGAAAAAACGATTTAGAAGTGCAGGGAAAAGATAGGGAAGAATCGTTCCACAGCATTTGTGTAGAACAGGGTTCAGTAGGGGAGTCTACAGACTGGGTAATAGGAACAATCCTATTACAGCTTGGTGCACTGACTGGGGATCCAAATTGCCATTATACAGCTCTGTCATTTCAGCAAACCATTCTTGTTATTGAGGTGCAAGTGCTGTTTGATACAGCCATTAAAGACTTGATTGTGGTGAAAAAACGATTTATAAATGCAGGGAAAGGAAAGGGAGGAATTATTCCACAGCATTTGTGTAGAACAGGGTTCAGTAGGGGAGGTTACAGACTGGGTTATAGGAACAATCCTGTTACCCCTTGCTGCACTGACTGGGGATCCAAATTGCCATTATACAGCTCTGTCATTCCAGCAAACCGTTCTTGTTATTGGGGTGCAAGTTCTGTTTGATACAGCCATTAACAGGCTTTATTACAAGGAAATATTTCTAGAGTACATCTTACTTGCCATTATGCGGTGCAGTTATATGTTGTGAAGCCCTTTTTGCCGTGTATTAGTGGCAAATAAAAATATATTCACCGTTCATCGTTGTGCTTATATGTTGAAAAGCCTTTTGTGTAGTGGAACAGTGGGAAAAAAAAGGGCCTAATTGCCATTCAGTGCTGCAGTTATATATTGTAAAGCCCTGTCTGCCGTGAATTAGTGGCAAAAGAAAAATATATTCGTCATTCAGCGTTGCACTTATATATTGAAAAGGCTTGTGTAGTGTAAAAGTGGAAAAAAATAAGGGCCTATTTGCCGTTCAGCGGTGCAGTTATATGTGGTGAAGCCCTGTTTGCGGTATGGACCGAATTACATAGTGGTGAAATTTTTTATGTGAAACAGGCTTTTTCTGGGAAAATTGATGTGCGATTGTAGACTTTGTTCTGTATGAACCAAATTCCATTATACTTTCATTGGTGACATTTTTTTTTATTTCAAACATGTTTTTTGGGGGGGAAATTGATGGGTGATTGTAGACCTCCTTTTGCTGTATGGACCGAATTACGTAGTGGTGAAATTTTTTATGTGAAACAGTTTTTTGGGGGAAAATTGATGGGTGATTGTACACCTCCTTTTGCTATATGGACCGAATTACGTTGTGGGTCCTGCAGTAAACATAATGAAGACGCTGATGACAACACACCAGAAGACTTTGTCTTTACCATCTATTCACAATTAAATCAAGCAGCTTCAGTAAGTTGAAAACATTCATGTGTTTTTATCTGCTTCATCTGCATTCGATTTTCACAGCACACAAGACATAACAGGAGAGCCTCTGCTTTGGAGTCCAAGACCAGTTTCTTAAGATTAGGAGTTCCCTCAGAATTGTGCGCAACAGTCTAGCTTCCTGTGCAAAGCCATAACAAAAGGACTCCATAGGCAAAAGAAAAATATATTCATCGTTCAGCGTTGCAGTTATATGTGGTAAAGCCCTTTTTGCAGTGAAAGTTTTTATGTGATGCAGGCTTTTTTTGGGAAAATTTAGGGGTGATTATTAGTGATGAGTGAGCATGCTCGGCCGAGTACTGGTTTGGCTTGAGCATCGCTATGCTCGGCACGTAGAGTTATTTGTCCGAATACCATGTGTGCTCGTCGTATTGGTCATGTCTCCGCCCCGCACGTTTGGTGCCTCCTGAAGCATCCAATCAGTGTTAAGGTAAGTAATTCCCTCCAGCGTAATGCCATAGCCATGTTAGCTATAAGCCTTACACTGGTTAGCTGGCCGGAAAACGTGGTACTAGTTTATATAGGAGCCGACGTCCCGCCCACTGATCATTCAGCGTCAGGGAGAGCCAACAGTAGACAGGGACATATAGCGGTTTGCTGAAATTACAACGATTGAACTCCCAAAAAGTTCTTGAAAGACAAAACAGTCCACTTCAAGACTAAAGTGTGTGTTTGACAGCAGTGCAGCATATATTTTTTTTTAACAAGGGTTAAATTCAGCAGTATTAGGGACTGGCATCTGCAGGAAGGGACAGATAACGCAGGGCTGGAAAATCGCTGTGTTCAGTACCAAAAAGCTTTCAAAAGTAGAGTTGAGCGAACACCTGGATGTTCGGGTTCGAGAAGTTCGGCCGAACTTCCCGGAAATGTTCGGGTTCGGGATCCGAACCCGACCCGAACTTCGTCCTGAACCCGAACCCCATTGAAGTCAATGGGGACCCAAACTTTTCGGCACTAAAAAGGCTGTAAAACAGCCCAGGAAAGAGCTAGAGGGCTGCAAAAGGCAGCAACATGTAGGTAAATCCACAGCAAACAAATGTGGATAAGGAAATGAATTAAAATAAAAAAAATAAATAAAAATTACCAATATCAATTGGACAGAGGTCCCATAGCAGAGAATCTGGCTTCACGTAAGCAGAGAATCAGTCTCTTCATGCCATAGCAGAGAATCTGGCTTCATGTCAGCAGATAATCAGTCTCTTCATGCCATAGCAGAGAATCTTGCTTCATGTCAGCAGAGAATCAGTCTTCATGTCATAGCAGAGAATTAGGCTTCACGTCACCCACCACTGGAACAGGCCACTGTCACATATTTAGGCCCCGGCACCCAGACAGAGGAGAGAGGTCCCGTAACAGAGAATCTGGCTTCATGTCAGCACAGAATCAGTCTTCATGTCATAGCAGAGAATCAGGCTTCACGTCACCCACCACTGGAACAGGCCACTGTCACACATTTAGGCCCTGGCACCCAGACAGAGGAGAGAGGTCTCGTAACAGAGAATCTGGCTTCATGTCAGCACAGAATCTGTCTTCATGTCATAGCAGAGAATCAGGCTTCACGTCACCCAACACTGGAACAGGCCACTGTCACATATTTAGGCCCCGGCACCCAGACGGAGGAGAGAGGTCCCGTAACAGAGAATCTGGCTTCATGCCAGAACAGAATCAGTCTTCATGTCATAGCAGAGAATCAGGCTTCACGTCACCCACCACTGGAAGAGGCCACTGTCACACATTTAGGCCCTGGCACCCAGACAGAGGAGAAAGGTCCCGTAACAGAGAATCTGGCTTCATGTCAGCACAGAATCAGTCTTCATGTCATAGCAGAGAATCAGGCTTCACGTCACCCACCACTTGAACAGGCCACTGTCACACATTTAGGCCCTGGCACCCAGACAGAGGAGAGAGGTCCAGTAACAGAGAATCTGGCTTCATGCCAGCACAGAATCAGTCTTCATGTCATAGCAGAGAATCAGGCTTCACGTCACCCACCACTGGAAGAGGCCACTGTCACACATTTAGGCCCTGGCACCCAGACAGAGGAGAGAGGTCCCGTAACAGAGAATCTGGCTTCATGTCAGCACAGAATCAGTCTTCATGTCATAGCAGAGAATCAGGCTTCACGTCACCCACCACTGGAACAGGCCACTGTCACACATTTAGGCCCTGGCACCCAGACAGAGGAGAGAGGTCCCGTAACAGAGAATCTGGCTTCATGCCAGCACAGAATCAGTCTTCATGTCATAGCAGAGAATCAGGCTTCACGTCACCCACCACTGGAAGAGGCCACTGTCACACATTTAGGCCCTGGCACCCAGACAGAGGAGAGAGGTCCCGTAACAGAGAATCTGGCTTCATGTCAGCACAGAATCAGTCTTCATGTCATAGCAGAGAATCAGGCTTCACGTCACCCACCACTGGAACAGTCCACTGTCACATATTTAGGCCCAGGCAGCCAGGCAGAGGAGAGAGGTCCCGTAACAGAGAATCTGGCTTCATGTCAGCACAGAATCAGTCTTCATGTCATAGCAGAGAATCAGGCTTCATGTCACTCACCACTGGAACAGGTCACTGTCACACATTTAGGCCCAGGCACCCAGACAGAGGAGAGAGGTCCCGTAACAGAGAATCTGGCTTCATGTCAGCACAGAATCAGTCTTCATGTCATAGCAGAGAATCAGGCTTCATGTCACTCACCACTGGAACAGGTCACTGTCACACATTTAGGCCCAGGCACCCAGACAGAGGAGAGAGGTCCCGTAACAGAGAATCTGGCTTCATGTCAGCACAGAATCAGTCTTCATGTCATAGCAGAGAATCAGGCTTCATGTCACCCACCACTGGAACAGGCCACTGTCACATATTTAGGCCCCGGCACCCAGACAGAGGAGAGGTTCATTCAACTTTGGGTTGCCCTGCAATATAATGGTAAAATGAAAATAAAAATAGGATTGTATGAGGAAATTCCCTGGAGTACAATAATATATGGTTAAGGGGAGGTAGTTAATGTCTAATCTGCACAAGGGATGGACAGGTCCTGTGGGATCCATGCCTGGTTCATTTTTATGAACGTCAGCTTGTCCACATTGGCTGTAGACAGGCGGCTGCGTTTGTCTGTAATGACGCCCCCTGCCGTGCTGAATACACGTTCAGACAAAACGCTGGCCGCCGGGCAGGCCAGCACCTCCAAGGCATAAAAGGCTAGCTCTGGCCACGTGAACAATTTGGAGACCCAGAAGTTGAATGGGGCCGAACCATCAGTCAGTACGTGGAGGGGTGTGCACAGGTACTGGTCCACCATGTTAGTGAAATGTTGCCTCCTGCTAACACGTTCCGTATCAGGTGGTGGTGCAGTTAGCTGTGGCGTGGTGACAAAACTTTTCCACATCTCTGCCATGCTAACCCTGCCCTCACAGGAGCTGGCCGTGACACAGCTGCGTTGGCGACCTCTTGCTCCTCCTCTGCCTTCGCCTTGGGCTTCCACTTGTTCCCCTGTGACATTTGGGAATGCTCTCAGTAGCGCGTCTACCAACGTGCGCTTGTACTCGCGCATCTTCCTATCACGCTCCAGTGTAGGAAGTAAGGTGGGCACATTGTCTTTGTACCGGGGATCCAGCAGGGTGGCAACCCAGTAGTCCGCACACGTTAAAATGTGGGCAACTCTGCTGTCGTTGCGCAGGCACTGCAGCATGTAGTCACTCATGTGTGCCAGGCTGCCCAGAGGTAAGGACAAGCTGTCCTCTGTGGGAGGCGTATCGTCATCGTCCTGTGTTTCCCCCCAGCCACGCACCAGTGATGGGCCCGAGCTGCTTTGGGTGCCACCCCGCTGTGAACATGCTTCATCCTCATCCTCCTCCACCTCCTCCTCATCCTCGTCCTTCAGTAGTGGGCACTGTCTGGCCACATTTGTACCTGGCCTCTGCTGTTGCAAAAAACCTCCCTCTGAGTCACTTCGAAGAGACTGGCTTGAAAGTGCTAAAAA
Organism: Bufo bufo; assembly: GCF_905171765.1. Classification (NCBI taxonomy): domain Eukaryota; kingdom Metazoa; phylum Chordata; class Amphibia; order Anura; family Bufonidae; genus Bufo; species Bufo bufo. The sequence continues at coordinate 271,708,419 of NC_053394.1, read as the reverse complement.
TGACCCCTCTTCCTCCTCCTCCTCCTGGGCCACCTCCTCTTCCATCATCACCCTAAGTGTTTTCTCAAGGAGACATAGAAGTGGTATTGTAACGCTGATAACGGCGTCATCGCCACTGGCCATGTTGGTGGAGTACTCGAAACAGCGCAACAGGGCACACAGGTCTCGCATGGAGGCCCAGTCATTGGTGGTGAAGTGGTGCTGTTCCGCAGTGCGACTGACCCGTGCGTGCTGCAGCTGAAACTCCACTATGGCCTGCTGCTGCTCGCACATTCTGTCCAGCATGTGCAAGGTGGAGTTCCACCTGGTGGGCACGTCGCATATGAGGCGGTGACCGGGAATGCCGAAGTTACGCTGTAGCGCAGACCGGCGAGCAGCGGCAGGGTGTGAAAGCCGGAAGCGCGAACAGACGGCCCGCACTTTAGGCAGCAGCTCTGACATGTCAGGGTAGTTGCGAATGAACTTCTGCACCACCAAATTCAGCACATGCGCCAGGCAAGGGATGTGCGTCAAACCGGCTAGTCCCAGAGCTGCAACGAGATTTCGTCCATTATCGCACACCACCAGGCCGGGCTTGAGGCTCACCGGCAGCAACCACTCGTCGGTCTGTTGTTCTATACCCCGCCACAACTCCTGTGCGGTGTGGGGCCTGTCCCCCAAACATATGAGTTTCAGAACGGCCTGCTGACGTTTACCCCGGGCTGTGCTGAAGTTGGTGGTGAAGGTGTGTGGCTGACTGGATGAGCAGGTGGAAGAAGAGGAGGAGGAAGCTGAGTAGGAGGAGGAGGAGACAGGAGGCAAAGAATGTTGCCCTGCGATCCTTGGCGGCGGAAGGACGTGCGCCAAACAGCTCTCCGCCTGGGGCCCAGCCGCCACTACATTTACCCAGTGTGCAGTTAGGGAGATATAGCGTCCCTGGCCGTGCTTACTGGTCCACGTATCTTGCCACAGATGGCGTTGCGCAGTGCACACTTGATTTTATCGGACACTTGGTTGTGCAGGGAAGGCACGGCTCTCTTGGAGAAGTAGTGGCGGCTGGGAACAACATACTGTGGGACAGCAAGCGACATGAGCTGTTTGAAGCTGTCTGTGTCCACCAGCCTAAATGACAGCATTTCATAGGCCAGTAGTTTAGAAATGCTGGCATTGAGGGCCAGGGATCGAGGGTGGCTAGGTGGGAATTTACGCTTTCTCTCAAATGTTTGTGAGATGGAGAGCTGAACGCTGCCGTGTGACATGGTTGAGATGCTTGGTGACGCAGGTGGTGGTGTTGGTGGTACATCCCATGTTTGCTGGGCGGCAGGTGCCAACGTTCCTACAGAGGCGGAGGAAGAGGCCGAGGCGGCAGCAGCAGAAGAGGTCGAGGCGGCAGCAGCAGAAGAGGTAGCAGGGGGAGCCTGAGTGACTTCTTTGTTTTTAAGGTGTTTACTCCACTGCAGTTCATGCTTTGCATGCAGGTGCCTGGTCATGCAGGTTGTGCTAAGGTTCAGAACGTTAATGCCTCGCTTCAGGCTCTGATGGCACAGCGTGCAAACCACTCGGGTCTTGTCGTCAGCACATTGTTTGAAGAAGTGCCATGCCAGGGAACTCCTTGAAGCTGCCTTTGGGGTGCTCGGTCCCAGATGGCAGCGATCAGTAGCAGGCAGAGTCTCTTGGCGGCGGGTTTTCTGATTTTGCCCACTGCTCCCTCTTTTGCTACGCTGTTTGCTCGGTCTCACCACTGCCTCTTCCTCCGAACTCTGAAAGTCAGTGGCACGACCTTCATTCCATGTGGGGTCTAGGACCTCATCGTCCCCTGCATCGTCTTCCACCCAGTCTTGATCCCTGACCTCCTGTTCAGTCTGCACACTGCAGAAAGATGCAGCAGTTGGCACCTGTGTTTCGTCATCATCAGAGACGTGCTGAGGTGGTATTCCCATGTCCTCATCATCAGGAAACATAAGTGGTTGTGCGTTAGTGCATTCTATCTCTTCCACCCCTGGGGAAGGGCTAGGTGGATGCCCTTGGGAAACCCTGGCAGCAGAGTCTTCAAACAGCATAAGAGACTGCTGCATAACTTGATGCTCAGACAGTTTCCCTGATATGCATGGGGGTGATGTGACTGATGGGCTTGGTTTTCATGCGCCATCTGTGCGCTATCTGCAGAAGACTGGGTGGGAGATAATGTGAACGTGCTGGATGCACTGTCGACCAACCAATTGACTAATGCCTGTACCTGCTCTGGCCTTACCATCCTTAAAACGGCATTGGGCCCCACCAAATATCCCTGTAAATTCTGGCGGCTACTGGGACCTGAGGTAGTTGGTACACTAGGATGTGTGGCTGTGGCAGAACGGCCACGTCCTCTCCCAGCACCAGAGGGTCCACCAACACCACCACGACCATGTCCACGTCCGCGTCCCTTACTAGATGTTTTCCTCATTGTTCACGTTCACCACAATTTTGAAAATGGCAAATTTGGGAATAGTTTTTCAACCCAGAACAAAAACTGTGCTTTTACGGTCACTACAAATAATTTGACCAGCTAAAACAGTACTGATTTGGAGGAATATAAATGTCAGGGCTATTTTTTAGGCGCTGTGTGACAGGTATACCTTTAATCACAGAATTAGACTTGTATCTGCACTGTAGCGTGTGTGTTAAGTTTTTCAAAATGACACTATCAGCACCTTGAATCTAATATACCCTTTTTGGGATAGATTTAAAGTAGGCCTGATATAGCAGAAACTACTAATTTTGAAAATGGCAAATTTGGGAATACTTTTTCAACCCAGAACAAAAACTGTGCTTTTACGGTCACTACAAATAATTTGACCAGCTAAAACAGTACTGATTTGGAGGAATATAAATGTCAGGGCTATTTTTTAGGCGCTGTGTGACAGGTATACCTTTAATCACAGAATTAGACTTGTATCTGCACTGTAGCGTGTGTGTTAAGTTTTTCAGAATGACACTATCAGCACCTTGAATCTAATATACCCTTTTTGGGATAGATTTAAAGTAGGCCTGATATAGCAGAAACTACTAATTTTGAAAATGGCAAATTTGGGAATAGTTTTTCAACCCAGAACAAAAACTGTGCTTTTACGGTCACTACAAATAATTTGACCAGCTAAAACAGTACTGATTTGGAGGAATATAAATGTCAGGGCTATTTTTTAGGTGCTGTGTGACAGGTATACCTTTAATCACAGAATTAGACTTGTATCTGCACTGTAGCGTGTGTGTTAAGTTTTTTAGAATGACATTATCAGCACCTTGAATCTAATATACCCTTTTTGGGATAGATTTAAAGTAGGCCTGATATAGCAGAAACTACTAATTTTGAAAATGGCAAATTTGGGAATACTTTTTCAACCCAGAACAAAAACTGTGCTTTTACGGTCACTACAAATAATTTGACCAGCTAAAACAGTACTGATTTGGAGGAAAATTAATGTCAGGGCTATTTTTTAGGCGCTGTGTGACAGGTATACCTTTAATCACAGAATTAGACTTGTATCTGCACTGTAGCGTGTGTGTTAAGTTTTTCAGAATGACACTATCAGCACCTTGAATCTAATATACCCTTTTTGGGATAGATTTAAAGCAGGCCTGATATAGCAGAAACTACTAATTTTGAAAATGGCAAATTTGGGAATAGTTTTTCAACCCAGAACAAAAACTGTGCTTTTACGGTCCCTACAAATAATTTGACCAGCTAAAACAGTGCTGATTTGGAGGAATATAAATGTCAGGGCTATTTTTTAGGCGCTGTGTGACAGGTATACCTTTAATCACAGAATTAGACTTGTATCTGCACTGTAGCGTGTGTGTTAAGTTTTTCAGAATGACACTATCAGCACCTTGAATCTAATAGGCTCTGGGTGACAGGCTCAACTTGCCCCTGATGTAGTATATGGCCAAAAAATAACCACACTATTGATGGTTAAATGCACTTGGGTGACACAGGCTCAGCCTGCACCTGATGTAGGATATAGCAAAAAATAACCACACTATTGATGGTTAAATGCACTTGGTGGTAGCTTGTGCTGGCGCACCACAAGCCACAAAATGGCCGCCGATCACCCCAGAAAAAAGTGATATAAAAACGCTCTGGGCAGCCTAAAAAAAGTGAGCAATTCAATATCAGCACTTTAATGATCCACAGCTGGAGATCGATCACTGAATTAAGTCTTTTGGAGGAGTTAATCTGCCTAATCTCGCCCTAACGTCGCAGCAGCAACCTTTCCTTATGCTTGTATCAGCAGAGTGACGTGCAGCGCTACGTGACCCAAGCTTATATAGAGGCTGGGTCACATGCTGCACTGGCCAATCACAGCCATGCCAATAGTAGGCAAGGCTGTCATGGCCTCTTGGGGCAAGTAGTATGACACTTGTTGATTGGCTGCTTTGCAGCCTTTCAAAAAGCGCCAAGAAAGCGCCGAACACCGAACCCGAACCCGGACTTTTACGAAAATGTTCGGGTCCGTGTCACGGACACCCCAAAATTCGGTACGAACCCGAACTATACAGTTCGGGTTCGCTCATCCCTATTCAAAAGAAATAAATATTACATATCAGGGAGATCTACAGTACAGTCGTGGCCAAAAGTTTTGAGAATTACATAAATATTGGAAATTGGAAAAGTTGCTGCTTAAGTTTTTATAATAGCAATTTGCATATACTCCAGAATGTTATGAAGAGTGATCAGATGAATTGCATAGTCCTTCTTTGCCATGAAAATTAACTTAATCCCAAAAAATACTTTCCACTGCATTTCATTGCTGTCATTAAAGGACCTGCTGAGATCATTTCAGTAATCATCTTGTTAACTCAGGTGAGAATGTTGACGAGCACAAGGCTGGAGATCATTATGTCAGGCTGATTGGGTTAAAATGGCAGACTTTACATGTTAAAAGGAGGGTGATGCATGAAATCATTGTTCTTCCATTGTTAACCATGGTTACCTGCAAAGAAACGCGTGCAGCCATCATTGCTTTGCATCAAAATGGCTTCACAGGCAAGGATATTGTGGCTACTAAGATTGCACCTCAATCAACAATTTATAGGATCATCAAGAACTTAAAGGAAGGAGGTTCAATTCTTGTTAAGATGGCTTCAGGGCGTCCAAGAAAAGTCCAGCAAGTGCCAGGATCGTCTCCTAAAGAGGATTCAGCTGCGGGGTCGGAGTGCCACCAGTGCAGAGCTTGCTCAGGAATGGCGGCAGGCAGGTGTGAGCGCATCTGCACGCACAGTGAGGCAAAAACTTTTGGAAGATAGCCTGGTGTCAAGAAGGGCAGCAAAGAAGCCACTTCTCTCCACTTCTGCTGAAAACTGGGGCAAAGTCATATTCTCCGATGAAGCCTCTTTCCGATTGTTTGGGGCATCTGGAAAAAGGCTTGTCCTGAGAAGAAAAGGTGAGCGCTACCATCAGTCCTGTGTCATGCCAACAGTAAAGCATCCTGAGACCATTCATGTGTGGGGTTGTTATCCAAGGGAGTGGGCTCACTCACAATTTTGCCCAAAAACACAGCCATGAATAAAGAATGGTACCAAAACACCCTCCAACAGCAACTTCTTCTAACAATCCAACAACAGTTTGCTGAAGAACAATGCATTTTCCAGCACGATGGAGCACCGTCCCATAAGGCAAAAGTGATAACTAAGTGGCTCGGGGACCAAAAAGTTGACATTTTGGGTTCATGGCCTGGAAACTCCCCAGATCTTAATCCCATTGAGAACTTGTGGTCAATCCTCAAGAGGCGGGTGGATAAACAAAAACCCACTAATTCTGACAAACTCCAAGAAGTGATTATGAAAGAATGGGTTGCTATCAGTCAGGAATTGGCCCAGAAGTTGATTGAGAGCATGCCCAGTCGAATTGCAGAGGTCCTGAAAAAGAAGGGCCAACACTGCAAATACTAACTCTTTGCATAAATGTCATGTAATGGTCGATAAAAGCCTTTGAAACGTATGAAGTGCGTGTAATTATATTTCACTACATCACAGAAACAACTGAAACAAAGATCTAAAAGCAGTTTAGCAGCAAACTTTGTGAAAACTAATATTTGTGTCATTCTCAAAACTTTTGGCCACGACGGTACATCATCAGAAAGCAGTGTGTTTAGCAGAAATTCTAAAAAGGGGCTTATTCACTAGAGTGTGCCTGCTAGTGAGATATACACCGCTCCATCATAGAAATGTATTTTTCTGGGGAAATTAACCTAATTTGTGCCACATCTGTGTGTGCGCTCAATCCACAAACGTTATATACCAGGGCTGGCCAACCTGCGGCTCTCCAGCTGTTGTAAAACTACAATTCCCACCATGCCCTGCTGTAGGCTGATAGCTGTAGGCTATCTGGGCATGCTGGGAGTTGTAGTTTTGCAACAGCTGGAGAGCCGTAGGTTGGCCAGCCCTGTTATATACATTATTCCAGCCTAAAATCATTTCTATTTGGGACAAATTTCACTAGTTTGGGTCACATCTGTGTCTGCATTTAGGCCGCAACCATATATACAGTAATTCAGCAGAGAATTATTTCTATTTGGGACAAAAATCCCTAGTGTGGGTTTCATCTGTGTGTGAATTTAGGCCACAAACAATTTATACAATAATTCAGCACAGAATTCTTTCTATTTGGGCCAATTTCCATAGTTTGGGTCACATCTGTGCGTGAATTTAGTCTGCAACCATATATACAGTAATTCAGCAGAGAATTATTTCTCTTTGGGACAAATATCCCTATTTTGGGTCACAACTGTGCGTGAATTTAGACTGCAACCATATATACAGTAATTCAGCAGAGAATTCTTTCTATTTGGGACAAAAATCCCTAGTTTGGGTTTCATCTGTGTGTGAATTTAGGCCGCAACCGTTATATACAGTAATTCAGCAAAGATTTATTTCAATTTGGGACAAATTTCACTAGTTTTGGGCACATCTGTGTCTGCATTTAGGCCGAAACCATATATACAGTAGTTCAGCAGAGAATTATTTCTATTTGGGACAAATTTCAGTATTTTGGGTCTCGTGTGTGTGTGAATTTAGTCCCCAACCATATATACAGTAGTTCAGCAGAGAATTATTTCTATTTGGGATAAATTTCAATACTTTTGGGCACATCTGTGTCTGCATTTAGGCCGAAACCATATATACAGTAGTTCAGCAGAGAATTATTTCTATTTGGGACAAATTTCAGTATTTTGGGTCTCGTGTGTGTGTGAATTTAGTCCGCAACCATATATACAGTAGTTCAGCAGAGAATTATTTCTATTTGGGACAAATTTCAATACTTTTGGGTACATCTATGTCTGCGTTTAGGCCGCAACCATATATACAGTAATTCATCATAGATTTATTTCTATTTGGGACAAATTATACTAGTTTGAGTGACTTCTGTGCGTTAATTTAGGCCGCAACCATATATACAGTTAGTCACCAGAGAATTATTTCTATTTGGGACAAATTTCACTGGTTTTGGTCACATCTGTGCCTGAATTTAGGGTGCAACAATTTATACAGTAGTTCAGCAGAAAATTATTTCTATTTGGGACAAATGTCACTAGTTTTAGGCACATCTGTGTCTGCGTTTAGGCCACAACTAGAGTTGAGCGGACACCTGGACGAACTTGAGAAAAAAGTTTGAGTTCGGAACCCAAACTTGACCCGAACTTGACCCCGAACCCCATTGAATTCAATGGGGACCCAAACTTTTGAGCACTAAAATGGCTGTAAAAAGTTCATGGAAAGGGCTAGAGGGCTGCAAATGGCATCTGTAATGACCGACGACACGCACAGGGAGGAAAACAGGGAAAGCCCTGCCCAAGGGAGAGGGAAAGGTGGTGACCCCTAACTCACCTTGCGGCTGGCACCTGACTGCCCTGACGTCCCTAGACGGGTTCCTCACCCGTGCGGCGATCGCGTGCCTAAACCCTGGCTTTCCCTAATATGAGCCCTAGATAGTGAACAGGCCGTTGGGATCGCTAGTCCGCACCACTATCACTAAGAGGGAAACACCAGGGAGAGGACAGACAAAACAGACAAACACATACACCCAGGTGGGTGACCACAATAGACCAAAAAGGTCCAACAGGGATCCGGAGGGTAGCTGTAACGACCGACGACACGCACAGGGAGGAAAACAGGGAAAGCCCTGCCCAAGGGAGAGGGAAAGGTGGTGACCCCTAACTCACCTTGCGGCTGGCACCTGACTGCCCTGACGTCCCTAGACGGGTTCCTCACCCGTGCGGCGATCGCGTGCCTAAACCCTGGCTTTCCCTAATATGAGCCCTGGATAGTGAACAGGCCGGTGGGATCGCTAGTCCACACCACTATCACTAAGAGGGAAACACCAGGGAGAGGACAGACAAAACATACAAACACATACACCCAGGTGGGCGACCACAATAAACCAAAAAGGTCCAACAGGGATCCGGAGGGTAGCGTACTGGACCAACTACCAGCGAACGCAGCAACACAGCTCCAGAAGGTCAGAATAGATGTCCAGGCAGGAAGCTCTATCTCTGGCAACCAGAGAAGTGTGAGAGAGAAATATAAGGAGGTCTGGGAGTGCTGGACAAGGAACAGCTGAGGAGAAGGAGCTACGGATCCCTGAGTGAGCCAAAAGGGTTTGCTAAGCAAACCCAGAAAGCTACCATAAGGAAAACAGCCCTATCTTAAATAGAGCGTGCAGCCAACCGCTGCGACTTCCTGACCCCGGGTATAACGGAGTCAGGCGTGGTCCTCGACACCCTCGTGACAGTACCCCCCTCTCTACGAGGGGCCTCCGGACACTCAGGACCAGGTCTCCCAGGATGAGAGGCATGAAAAACCCGAACTAACCTGTCGGCGTTTACCTCAGACGCAGGAACCCACATTCTTTCCTCGGGACCGTAATCTCTCCAATGCACCAGATATTGAAGAGAGCGGCGGACCCGACGAGAATTAACAATTTTGGATATCTGAAATTCTAGGTTACCATCCACGACAACAGGAGGGGGTGGCAGCGGTGATGGTTCTAGAGGTGGAACATATTTTTTGAGTAACGACTTATGAAAAACATTATGAATTTTAAAAGTCTGAGGTAACTCCAGGCGAAAAGCCACGGGGTTGATGATGGCTACAATTTTGTAAGGGCCAATAAACCTAGGACCCAGTTTCCAAGAGGGAACCTTCAATTTAATATTCCTAGTAGACAACCACACATAGTCATTCACTCCTAGGTCCGGACCTGGCGACCGTCTCTTATCAGCCATGCATTTGTATTTACCTCCCATATTTTTCAAGTTAGCTTGCACCTTCTGCCATACCGATGAAAGAGATGACGAAAACCGTTCCTCTTCGGGAACCCCAGAAGACCCCCCCTCTTTGAAAGTACAGAATTGGGGATGAAAACCATATGCACCAAGAAATGGTGACTTGCCAGTGGATTCCTGACGACGATTATTTATGGCAAACTCAGCTAACGGTAAATATGATGACCACAACTCTTGGTTTTCAGACACAAAACATCTTAGATATGTCTCAAGGTTTTGGTTGGTACGCTCAGTCTGTCCATTCGACTGAGGATGGAAAGCAGAGGAAAAGGACAAGTGTACCCCCAAACGAGAACAAAAAGCTTTCCAAAATTTAGAAATAAACTGGGTACCCCGATCCGAAACAACATCGGAGGGGACCCCGTGAAGCTTCACGATTTCACTGACGAATACCTGAGCAAGAGTCTTAGCATTAGGTAGTGCGGGTAACGCAATGAAGGGTACCATTTTGCTAAACCTGTCCACTACTACCAAAATAGCTGTTTTACCCGCAGACAAAGGTAAGTCAGTGATAAAATCCATTGACAGATGTGTCCACGGTCTATTGGGAATGACGAGTGGTAATAGAGACCCTGCAGGACGTGTATGTGAAACTTTTGCGCGCGCACAGGTAGAACAAGAAGACACAAAATCCAATACATCCTGACGCAACCTTGGCCACCAAAAACGACGAGACAATAGTTCCAAGGTTGCTTTACTACCTGGGTGCCCAGCAAGTGCCGAATTATGATGTTCCTTTAATAATTCGAAACGTAAGTTCAACGGTACAAACAATTTCTCTGAGGGGCAAGAGACCGGGGCGTCCCCCTGGGCCTCTAACACCTTCCCCTCCAAAACAGAGTGTACCGCAGAAACAACCACTCCTCTTTGAAGAATGGGTACCGGATCACTCACATTACCCCCTCCAGGGAAACAACGAGATAGTGCATCAGCCTTGGTGTTCTTTGCCCCAGGACGATAGGTAATCACAAAGTTAAACCTGGTAAAAAATAGCGACCACCTAGCCTGTCTAGGGGTGAGACGCTTAGCTGATTCGAGGTACAGAAGATTTTTGTGGTCCGTAATTACAGTGACGGGGTGGACTGCCCCCTCTAAGAAATGACGCCACTCCTCAAACGCAAGTTTAATAGCTAATAGTTCCCTATTGCCAATATCGTAGTTCTTTTCTGCTGCAGATAGTTTTTTAGAAAAGAAAGCACAAGGACGCCATTTGCCAGGAGACGGACCCTTAGACAGCACCGCCCCCACTCCCACCTCTGACGCATCGACTTCAACAATAAAAGGCTGAGAGACATCAGGTTGGACCAGTACAGGTGCCGAGGTAAACCTCTCTTTTAGAGAGGAAAAAGCAACTTTAGCGGCGTCAGACCATTTAGAAAAATCAGTCCCCTTCCTAGTCATGTCAGTAAGCGGTTTTACAATAAGTGAATAATTTTTAATGAATTTCCTATAGAAATTCGCGAAGCCCAAGAACCGTTGTAGTGCTTTGAGGTTCTCAGGAAGATCCCAATCTAAAATTGCCTGGACCTTCCTAGGATCCATACGGAAACCTGACGCAGATAAAAAATAACCCAGGAATTGTATCTCCTGAACGGCGAAGACACATTTTTCAATTTTAGCATATAATTCATTCGTCCGTAGGACCTGCAGTACTTGTCTGACATGCACCTTATGTGTTTTCAGATCGGACGAATAAATTAAAATATCATCTAGGTATATTACCACAAACCTGCCGATTAGATGACTAAAAATGTCATTAACGAAATGTTGAAAGACGGCAGGAGCATTGGTCAGACCGAAAGGCATAACTAGATTTTCATAATGCCCCTCAGGGGTGTTAAACGCTGTCTTCCACTCATCCCCCTCCTTAATACGAATCAGATTGTAGGCACCCCTAAGATCAAGTTTGGAGAACCACCTAGCACCCGCAATCTGATTAAACAGGTCAGGAATGAGAGGAAGAGGGTATGGGTCTCGGATGGTTATCTGATTTAATTCGCGAAAATCTAAGCAAGGACGAAGGCCCCCATCTTTCTTTTTAACGAAGAAAAACCCTGCAGCCACGGGTGAAGAAGAGGGTCTGATGTGTCCCTTAGCCAAGCTCTCGGAGATATAATCTTTCATGGCTTGTCTCTCTGGACCCGAAAGATTATATAACCTGGTCTTGGGTAATTTTGCGCCGGGAATAAGGTTAACCGGGCAATCATAAGGACGATGAGGTGGTAACTTCTGACAACCCTTTTCAGAAAAAACATCCTCAAAGTCCGAAATAAATGTAGGTAGGGTAGTTATGGAGGCGACTAAGCAATTGCTATTTAAGCAATTTTCTCTGCACTGCTCACTCCACTCCAATATCTCCCTGGCCTGCCAATCCACCACTGGATTGTGCGCTACCAACCAGAAAAGACCCAGCACTACCGGAGTGGGAAGCCCCTCCAGAACATAACCTGAAAGCATCGCGTTATGGTGGTCCCCTACCCGAAGGTGTAAATTATGAACCATGTGCGTGAGGTTTCTCTGAGACAGGGGAGCAGAATCAATAGCGAATATGGGAATGGGTCTCTGTAAAGTACAGAGAGACAAACCCAAAGTGCGGGCAAAATGGGCATCTATCAAATTTACCCCTGCTCCACTGTCTAGAAAGAAAGAAATAGTCTCCGTCTTATCACCAAAAATAATAACCGCTGGCAACACAAATTGCGATGTACGTATGGAGGAAACGTATACCCCCCGGCTGACATCCTCCACACCGCCTGGGGTTAGTAGTTTTTCCGACGGTCTTTTGTTTCTGAGGAAAGAAGGACAGACATTAATGAAATGACCCCTCTCCCCACAAAAAAAACAAACCCCACGCCTACGGTGAGCCTCAGGAGGACGGACCTGACGAGTAGTTCCTCCTAGCTGCATAGGCTCGTCTAAGTCCGTACAGACTAACTGCTGCTTGGGAGGGGTTACCAATTGCTCCGGTTTTTTCAACCTGACCCTAAGGCGTCTATCTATTTGGATAGAAAGGGACATAACCGCATCAAGGGAAAAGGGGGTCTCATATAATGCAAGCGCATCCTTAACCCTTTCGGATAACCCAGAGCAGAACTGACTCCTGAGAGCCGAGTCGTTCCATTGGGTATCCGTAGCCCACCTACGGAATTCAGAGCAATACTCCTCTACCGGCCGCTCTCCTTGTAAGAGTCTCCGTAATCTTGATTCAGCCAGGGCGACTCGGTCAGGATCATCATATATGAGACCCAAGGCCCCAAAAAACTCATCCACTGACCGAAGAGCCTGGGAATCAGTAGGTAAAGAGAACGCCCAGGACTGCGGATCCCCCTGCAGCAGGGAAATAACAACCCCCACCCGCTGATCTTCATTACCAGAGGAGTAAGGGCGCAGTTTAAAATATAACTTACAGGCCTCACGGAATGTCAAAAACTTGTCCCTTCCCCCAGAAAATCTGTCAGGGAGAGGGACCTTGGGTTCTGCAACAACCTGGTTACCAGTAGCAACCGCTGGGCTTGCAGTCAGTTGTAATTGCTGCTGTTGCTGGAGGACCGACGCCTTCAATCCTACCACCTCCAAAGACAGGTCATGAAATTGTTTGGATAGAGCAGCAATTTGATCCATACTGGATTCTAAGTAGGTAAAAAAAAAATTTTATTTTTTTAATTTTTTTATTTTTTTACCTACACAAAAATAATTGGCCAGAGATAATGTAACGACCGACGACACGCACAGGGAGGAAAACAGGGAAAGCCCTGCCCAAGGGAGAGGGAAAGGTGGTGACCCCTAACTCACCTTGCGGCTGGCACCTGACTGCCCTGACGTCCCTAGACGGGTTCCTCACCCGTGCGGCGATTGCGTGCCTAAACCCTGGCTTTCCCTAATATGAGCCCTGGATAGTGAACAGGCCGGTGGGATCGCTAGTCCACACCACTATCACTAAGAGGGAAACACCAGGGAGAGGACAGACAAAACATACAAACACATACACCCAGGTGGGCGACCACAATAAACCAAAAAGGTCCAACAGGGATCCGGAGGGTAGCGTACTGGACCAACTACCAGCGAACGCAGCAACACAGCTCTAGAAGGTCAGAATAGATGTCCAGGCAGGAAGCTCAATCTCTGGCAACCAGAGAAGTGTGAGAGAGAAATATAAGGAGGTCTGGGAGTGCTGGACAAGGAACAGCTGAGGAGAAGGAGCTACGGATCCCTGAGTGAGCCAAAAGGGTTTGCTAAGCAAACCCAGAAAGCTACCATAAGGAAAACAGCCCTATCTTAAATAGAGCGTGCAGCCAACCGCTGCGACTTCCTGACCCCGGGTATAACGGAGTCAGGCGTGGTCCTCGACACCCTCTTGACAGTAGCGTTCTGGACCAACTACCAGCGAACGCAGCAACACAGCTCCAGAAGGTCAGAATAGATGTCCAGGCAGGAAGCTCTATCTCTGGCAACCAGAGAAGTGTGAGAGAGGAATATAAGGAGGTCTGGGAGTGCTGGACAAGGAACAGCTGAGGAGAAGGAGCTACGGATCCCTGAGTGAGCCAAAAGGGTTTGCAAAGCAAACCCAGAAAGCTACCATAAGGAAAACAGCCCTATCTTAAATAGAGCGTGCAGCCAACCGCTGCGACTTCCTGACCCCGGGTATAACGGAGTCAGGTGTGGTTCTCGATACCCTCGTGACAGTACCCCCCTCTCTACGAGGGGCCTCCGGACACTCAGGACCAGGTCTCTCAGGATGAGAGGCATGAAAAACCCGAACTAACCTGTCAGCGTTTACCTCAGACGCAGGAACCCACATTCTTTCCTCGGGACCGTAACCTCTCCAATGCACCAGATATTGAAGAGAGCGCCGGACCCGACGAGAATTAACAATTTTGGATATCTGAAATTCTAGATTACCATCCACGACAACAGGAGGGGGTGGCAGCGGTGATGGTTCTAGAGGTGGAACATATTTTTTGAGTAACGACTTATGAAAAACATTATGAATTTTAAAAGTCTGAGGTAACTCCAGGCGAAAAGCCACGGGGTTGATGATGGCTACAATTTTGTAAGGGCCAATAAACCTAGGACCCAGTTTCCAAGAGGGAACCTTCAATTTAATATTCCTAGTAGACAACCACACATAGTCATTCACTCCTAGGTCCGGACCTGGCGACCGTCTCTTATCAGCCATGCATTTGTATTTACCTCCCATATTTTTCAAGTTAGCTTGCACCTTCTGCCATACCGATGAAAGAGATGACGAAAACCGTTCCTCTTCGGGAACCCCAGAAGACCCACCCTCTTTGAAAGTACAGAATTGGGGATGAAAACCATATGCACCAAGAAATGGTGACTTGCCAGTGGATTCCTGACGACGATTATTTATGGCAAACTCAGCTAACGGTAAATATGATGACCACAACTCTTGGTTTTCAGACACAAAACATCTTAGATATGTCTCAAGGTTTTGGTTGGTACGCTCAGTCTGTCCATTCGACTGAGGATGGAAAGCAGAGGAAAAGGACAAGTGTACCCCCAAACGAGAACAAAAAGCTTTCCAAAATTTAGAAATAAACTGGGTACCCCGATCCGAAACAACATCGGAGGGGACCCCGTGAAGCTTCACGATTTCACTGACGAATACCTGAGCAAGAGTCTTAGCATTAGGTAGTGCGGGTAACGCAATGAAGTGTACCATTTTGCTAAACCTGTCCACTACTACCAAAATAGCTGTTTTACCCGCAGACAAAGGTAAGTCAGTGATAAAATCCATTGACAGATGTGTCCACGGTCTATTGGGAATGACGAGTGGTAATAGAGACCCTGCAGGACGTGTATGAGAGACTTTCGCGCGCGCACAGGTAGAACAAGAAGACACAAAATCCAATACATCCTGACGCAACCTTGGCCACCAAAAACGACGAGACAATAGCTCCAAGGTTGCTTTACTACCCGGGTGCCCAGCAAGTGCCGAATTATGATGTTCCTTTAATAATTCGAAACGTAAGTTCAACGGTACAAACAATTTCTCTGAGGGGCAAGAGACCGGGGCGTCCCCCTGGGCCTCTAACACCTTCCCCTCCAGAACAGAGTGTACCGCAGAAACAACCACTCCTCTTTGAAGAATGGGCACCGGATCACTCACATTACCCCCTCCAGGGAAACAACGAGATAGTGCATCTGCCTTGGTGTTCTTTGCCCCAGGAAGATAGGTAATCACAAAGTTAAACCTGGTAAAAAATAGCGACCACCTAGCCTGTCTAGGGGTGAGACGCTTAGCTGATTCGAGATACAGAAGATTTTTGTGGTCCGTAATCACAGTGACGGGGTGGACTGCCCCCTCTAAAAAGTGACGCCACTCCTCAAACGCAAGTTTAATAGCTAATAGTTCCCTATTGCCAATATCGTAGTTCTTTTCTGCTGCAGATAGTTTTTTAGAAAAGAAAGCACAAGGACGCCATTTGCCAGGAGACGGACCCTGAGACAGCACCGCCCCCACTCCCACCTCTGACTCATCGACTTCAACAATAAAAGGCTGAGAGACATCAGGTTGGACTAGTACAGGTGCTGAGGTAAACCTCTCTTTTAGAGAGGAAAAAGCAACTTTAGCGGCGTCAGACCATTTAGAAAAATCAGTCCCCTTCCTAGTCATGTCAGTAAGCGGTTTTACAATAAGTGAATAATTTTTAATTAATTTCCTATAGAAATTCGCGAAGCCCAAGAACCGTTGTAGTGCTTTGAGTTTCTCAGGAAGATCCCAATCTAAAATTGCCTGGACCTTCCTAGGATCCATACGGAAACCTGAAGCAGATAAAAAATAACCCAGGAATTGTATCTCCTGAACGGCAAAGACACATTTTTCAATTTTAGCATATAATTCATTCGTCCGTAGGACCTGCAGTACTTGTCTGACATGCACCTCATGTGTTTTCAGATCAGACGAATAAATTAAAATATCATCTAGGTATATTACCACAAACCTGCCGGTTAGATGACTAAAAATTTCATTAACGAAATGTTGAAAGACGGCAGGAGCATTGGTCAGACCGAAAGGCATAACTAGATTTTCATAATGCCCCTCAGGGGTGTTAAACGCTGTCTTCCACTCATCCCCCTCCTTAATACGAATCAGATTGTAGGCCCCCCTAAGATCAAGTTTGGAGAACCACCTAGCACCCGCAATCTGATTAAACAGGTTAGGAATGAGAGGAAGAGGGTATGGGTCTCGGATGGTTATCTGATTTAATTCGCGAAAATCTAAGCAAGGACGCAGGCCCCCATCTTTCTTTTTAACGAAGAAAAACCCTGCAGCCACGGATGAAGAAGAGGGTCTGATGTGTCCCTTAGCCAAGCTCTCGGAGATATAATCTTTCATGGCTTGTCTCTCTGGACCCGAAAGATTATATAACCTGGCCTTGGGTAATTTTGCGCCGGGAATAAGATTAACCGGGCAATCATAAGGACGATGAGGTGGTAACTTCTGACAACCCTTTTCAGAAAAAACATCCTCAAAATCCGAAATAAATGTAGGTAGGGTAGTTATGGAGGCGACTAAGCAATTGCTATTTAAGAAATTTTCTCTGCACTGCTCACTCCACTCCAATATCTCCCTGGCCTGCCAATCCACCACTGGATTGTGCGCTACCAACCAGGGAAAACCCAGCACTACTGGAGTGGGAAGCCCCTCCAGAACATAACCTGAAAGCATCTCGTTATGGTGGTCCCCTACCCGAAGGTGTAAATTATGAACAATGTGGGTGAGGTTTCTCTGAGACAGGGGAGCAGAATCAATAGCGAATATGGGAATGGGTCTCTGTAAAGTACAGAGAGACAAACCCAAAGTGCGGGCAAAATGGGCATCTATCAAATTTACCCCTGCTCCACTGTCTAGAAAGAAAGAAATAGTCTCCGTCTTATCACCAAAAATAATAACCGCTGGCAACACAAATTGCGATGTACGTATGGAGGAAACGTATACCCCCCGGCTGACATCCTCCACACCGCCTGGGGTTAGTAGTTTTTCCGACGGTCTTTTGTTTCTGAGGAAAGAATGACAGACATTAATGAAATGACCCCTCTCCCCACAAAAAAAACAAACCCCACGCCTACGGCGAGCCTCAGGAGGACGGACCTGACGAGTAGTTCCTCCTAGCTGCATAGGCTCGTCTAAGTCCGTACAGACTAACTGCTGCTTGGGAGGGGTTACCAATTGCTCCGTTTTTTTCAACCTGTCCCTAAGGCGTCTATCTATTCGGATAGAAAGGGACATAACCGCATCAAGGGAAAAGGGGGTCTCATATAATGCAAGCGCATTCTTAACCCTTTCGGATAACCCAGAGCAGAACTGACTCCTGAGAGCCGGGTCGTTCCACTGGGTATCCGTAGCCCACCTACGGAATTCAGAGCAATACTCCTCTACCGGCCGCTCTCCTTGTAAGAGTCTCCGTAATCTTGATTCAGCCAGTGCGACTCGGTCAGGGTCATCATATATGAGACCCAAGGCCCCGAAAAACTCATCCACTGACCGAAGAGCCTGGGAATCAGTAGGTAAAGAGAACGCCCAGGACTGCGGATCCCCCTGCAGCAGGGAAATAACAACCCCCACCCGCTGATCTTCATTACCAGAGGAGTAAGGGCGCAGTTTAAAGTATAATTTACAGGCCTCACGGAATGTCAAAAACTTGTCCCTTCCCCCAGAAAATCTGTCAGGGAGAGGGACCTTGGGTTCCGCAACAACCTGGTTACCAGTAGCAACCGCTGGGCTTGCAGTCAGTTGCAATTGCTGCTGTTGCTGGAGGACCGACGCCTTCAATCCTACCACCTCCAAAGACAGGCCATGAAATTGTTTGGACAGAGCAGCAATTTGATCCATACTGGATTCTAAGTAGGTAAAAAAAATTTTTTTTTTTTTTTTTACCTACACAAAATAAGGGCCAGAGATAATGTAATGACCGACGACATGCACAGGGAGGAAAACAGGGAAAGCCCTGCCCAAGGGAGAGGGAAAGGTGGTGACCCCTAACTCACCTTGCGGCTGGCACCTGACTGCCCTGACGTCCCTAGACGGGTTCCTCACCCGTGCGGCGATCGCGTGCCTAAACCCTGGCTTTCCCTAATATGAGCCCTAGATAGTGAACAGGCCGGTGGGATCGCTAGTCCGCACCACTATCACTAAGAGGGAAACACCAGGGAGAGGACAGACAAAACAGACAAACACATACACCCAGGTGGGTGACCACAATAGACCAAAAAGGTCCAACAGGGATCCGGAGGGTAGTGTTCTGGACCAACTACCAGTGAACGCAGCAACACAGCTCCAGAAGGTCAGAATAGATGTCCAGGCAGGAAGCTCTATCTCTGGCAACCAGAGAAGTGTGAGAGAGGAATATAAGGAGGTCTGGGAGTGCTGGACAAGGAACAGCTGAGGAGAAGGAGCTACGGATCCCTGAGTGAGCCAAAAGGGTTTGCAAAGCAAACCCAGAAAGCTACCATAAGGAAAACAGCCCTATCTTAAATAGAGCGTGCAGCCAACCGCTGCGACTTCCTGACCCCGGGTATAACGGAGTCAGGTGTGGTTCTCGATACCCTCGTGACAGCATCAAAATGTGGTTAAGAGCATGGCAAGTGCTCTGCAAATAAATGTGGATAGGAAAATGACTTTAAATAATATAAAATAGGTAAAAATAAAAAATAATAATCTTGATCTAGGAGGACGAGGTCCATATGGAGTAGGAGGTTGTTAAAGATGAGTGAATTTTATTCTATATTTTGTATCTCTAGGACTGTAATGAGTTAACTTTTTCTTCTCCAAGTGCCCACCCACCCCTCCTCTTTGTTTCAAGACTGGAGAAGAGAGGGGGGACAAAGAGCTGTGCTGTGAGAAGTGTTTGATTTCTCATCCTTGTACAGATGTCCCAACAAGGGAGGCATATATAGAGTGTGAAGGAGTGCATAAGCCAATTATATGGCTCGATGATATGTATATATTATTCACTGCCTATAGAGAAGCACCTCTTTGAAGTGTCACATATGACGTATGCAGTATTATTGTTAGAATAGAAGCCATTACAAAATGGCGATGTTACCAGATGTTTACATTAGTTCACATTCCAAAGTAGGGCCAAGTGCGCAGATGCTGGTGTATTATCTCCTCTCTCTTATCTCTTCTTCCTTTTTGACCAATGAAACAATGTTTAAGCCTCAGTGAGGACTGCCCTCTTCTGAAGATGTATATACGCTTACCCCATGTAATAAAAGTTAGAGATTGCATTGACCATCTATGTGTCAGCGTCTAGTCTCTCAGCCACGCGTGGATATTAACCCCTGGGGGGGTACATTGATTTGGAACACCCGAGTGTATCTTAAATGCCCTAATTTAGGGCGTCTTCATCAAGGTTGAGGAGGCGGTGGATTTGGCGGTGTAGGTGGAAGCGGCGGTGGAGGAGTAGGAGGTAGCCTACACTGCTTTTTGGTTTTAAATTTTATTTTTAAAATTAGGGTACACCCCAAAACATTGGGAAATATAACCTGTGATAACCCCCTCCAGTCATGCTAAACACACGTTCAGACAATACACTGGCTGCAGGGCAGGCCAGCACCTCCAAGGGGTAAAGGGCAAGCTCAGGCCATGTGCCCAATTTGGAGACCCAGAAGTTGCAGGGGATGACCCCTGTCAGTTCGTGTAGGCGTGTGCACACTTACTGCCCCACCGTGTCGCACGTCCCCGTGATGTTCACTATCCAATTTGATATCTGCTCTATCAACTTTTGATGTTCTTTTATGCGCCTACCATGGTGATCACGGGTGGCAGGGAATCAGGGTTCCAGGACAGAGAGCGAGCATGAGAAAGAGAGACCACATCCAAGGGAGGATTCATTTTTTCAAATTTCATTAGAGTTGAAATATGGGAGAAATTATTAAAGCATAAAAGTGTGACAACTTTTCAAAGTTTAAGCATTGAATGAAAGGATGTGGCGCGCATTAATTACTGAATAATTTATTAAATTTTATTCCCTGTCACCTATGCATAGCAGGTGTTTATTCACGTCTAAAATTGTATAATGTCAACCCAAGAATG
Organism: Bufo bufo; assembly: GCF_905171765.1. NCBI lineage: Eukaryota > Metazoa > Chordata > Amphibia > Anura > Bufonidae > Bufo > Bufo bufo. Next base: position 271,688,058 of record NC_053394.1, on the reverse strand, counting down.
TAACAGAAAAATTATTGAAATTTATTAAGCTGTCAACTAGGTAGAGGAGGAGTATATTAAACCCAAAAATTGGTGAATTTCTCCAAAAAATGTAACTGCCCAATTATTTTTTTTAAACTTGTCTACTAGGTATAGGAGTGGTACATCACACCCCAAAATTTGTGAATTTCACCAGAAAACGTAACTGACAATTTTTTTTTCATTTTTTTTTTTACCGGTCTACTAGGTATAGCAGTGGTACTACACACCCAAAAATTGGTGAATTTCACCCAAAAATGTAAATGACAATTATTATTTTTTTAACCTGTCTACTAGGTATAGCAGTGGTACTATACACCCAAAAATTGCTGAATTTTACCAGAAAATGTAACAGACAAAGTAGTGAAATTATATAAAATAAAATACGTACAAATAAAATAAATATATTTGATTTATGAGGTGGAGTTTTATATGGAGTAGGAGTTTGAGGAGGCGGTGGACGTAGCAGTGTAGGTGGAAGCGGCAGTGGAGGAGTACGAGGTAGCCAACACAGGTTTTTGGTTTTAATTATTTTTTTTATTAGGGTACACTCTAAAAGAGTGTGAAATATCCAAAATACAAGAATGAGCAATTGTGCTGCAGTATAACAATGGCTGGTTAGTGCCGGTATACATGTCTATTCTGCACAAGCTACGGACAAGTACTGAGGGATCTATGCCTGGTTCATTTTAATGAACGTGAGCTTGTCCACATTGGCTGTGGACAGGCGGCTGCGCTTGTCTGTGATGACGCCCCCTGCCGTGCTAAACACACGTTCAGATAATACACTGAAGACCCAGAAGTTGAAGGGGGCAGACCCGTCAGTCAGTACGTGTAGGCGTGTGCACACATACTGCTCCACCATGTTGGTGAAATGCTGCCTCCTGCTAAGACGTTCCATATCAGCTTGTGGTGCTGGTTGTTGTGGCGTGCTGACAAAGCTTTTCCACATTTCAACCATGCTAACCCTGCCTTCTGAGGTGCTGGCGGTGCCCCAGCTGCGTTGGTGACCTCTTCCTCATCCTCTGCCTTCACCTTGTGCTTCCACAGTGCCCCCGCTGTCAGGTGTGAATGCCACCAGCAGCGCGTCTACCAGTGTGCGCTTGTACTCGCGCATCTTACGATCACACTCCCGTGAGGGAATAAAGGACGGTACGTTGTCCTTGTAACGGGGATCCAGCAGCGTGGCCACCCAGTAATCAGCTCAAGTTAGAATGTGGGCAACTCAGCGGTCGTTGCGGAGACACTGCAGCATGTAATCGCTCATGTGTGCCAGGCTGCCCAGAGGCAATGAAAAGCTGTCCTCTGTGGGAGGTGTATCGTCTGTGACCTCTGTATCCCCCCATCCATGCACCAGTGATGGCCATGAGCTGGTCTGGGTGCCACCCTGCTGTGAACATGGTTCATCCTCCTCCATCTCCTTCTCCTCATCCTCCACCTCATCATCCTCCAGAACTGTGGCCTATCTGGACAATTGTGTACCTTGGGTTTGTGGGTGCAGGAACCCACCCTCGGAGCCACTTGGGAATGACTGGCCGGAAACCCTACGAAATGATCCCTCTTCCTCCTCCTCCTCCTCCTGTCCCACATCTTTATCCATCATTGTCAGGAGCATTTTTTCAAGGAGGCATAGAAGTGGGATAGTAACGCTGAGAACGGCGTTATCGGCCTTGCCTCCCACTCCTATCATGGTGGACGGTGATCTGGAATTTCAGATCGCCCGGATAGTTGACTCCCGAATTCTCTGTAGATCCCTCCAGTATCTCGCTCACTGGAGGGGTTACGGACCAGAGGAGAGGATGTGGGTTCCAGCGGCCGACGTCAATGCTAGTCGTCTGGTGAAAGCCTTTCACAGTAGTGATGAGTGGCAGGGGCAATATTCGAATTCGTAATATTTTGTGAATATTTTTTAGAATATATTCGAATATATTCGTGAATATATATTCGGGAATTCACAAATTCGAGATTATAGTCTTGATTGCGAAAATCGGCAATGTATTATTCGCACAATGTGTGCGAAAGGTCGGCGTGGGGTAGGCAACTTTTCTATTGGTTGCTAGGGATGTTGCTAAGCTGTGACAAAGCCTTCTCATTGGCCCACAAGCTAGAAGAAGGGAGGGATGATCACCTGAAATGTACTGTGTTAAAATAAAATAAAATAAAAAACAATATTCATCATTACGAATATATAGCACTATATTCTAAAAATTTGCTTTTCAAATATTTGCGCTCAACATTATTTCACAGAGCTCATCCGGATAAAGTCGGTCCTGGGTGTCCGGAGGCCACATGTAGAAGGGGAGGTACTGTCACGGTTTCTCCCGTGACAGGGGTCAGAAGATCTAAGAGACTGTCTGCACGTGATATAATCTGACAGCCTCCTTGGTTTCACTTGTTTCTGTGTTGTTGCTGGTTATGACCACACCTCTTGTCTCAGTTGTAGCTTTAGTGGTCATTCCAACTCCTCTATTTAGTCTGGTATTACCCATCAGGCAATGCTGTTGATAACTCCTTTCTTGTTGTGGAAGTGCTGGTGTTCGGTTCTCCTCTGAGTTCCTGCTCGTCCGCGTACTTCGAGTTAAGTGTCTTTTCCCTATTTCTTGTTTGTTGCATTCCCCTATCTTTTGGTATTATGCCTGAGGGAGTCTCCTGTTCCTTGAGCTGGGAAGGAACAGGTCATCTTTGTCCTGACACTATTTACAGGGCCCTTTAGGGTCAGATAGGACTCTAGGTTCCTGCGTATGAACATTCCTACCATCGGTTTAGGCATTCACTAGGTGGTGACCTTTCCCCTTTCCCTAGTTTCAAGGCCTAGTACCTTTTCCCTTCCCTCTTGTGTTTGGTGTGGAGTTTACTACCCACACCGAGCCGTGACAGCTATGGCTGTATCAACAGTGAAACACTTAGCTTTTGTATAATTATTTTTGGAAAGAAAGCTGAAATGCACAGGTCTTTCATGTGCAGGTCTCTCTCTTAATTCACACAAAACAACTTGCAAAGCATTCATGATGAATTCCAAATTGATAGAATTGATTTGCTCATCTCTAGTATGTATGTTTATACATATATCCTTGTGATTCAGAGATCAATTTTCAATCACTAGTTTTTCATAATAAGAAACTTCCCCTGGAGATAGCCTTAAACTGTTCAGTGCTCTTTTTAAAATATATTTGTTTTATCTATTGTCATGCTTGTATCCCCACGTAAGGCTTCTCCGGAAAAGAAACATGCAAGCCAGTCACCTTTCTAAAAAGAAAGGAAAACTGAGTGTCTCATACCATCTCTCTCTCTCTGCGTAAGTATACTTTAACAGAGCTGAGAAAGAAAAATTTGCTTGGCTGTTTGAGAGGCCTTGGTTGAGGTAATACAGTATGTCTCCTTAGAGAGAGCACCTAGGAGTACACATAAGGAATATTGCAAGACAGTCAACATTCTTCTGGATTTCTGAGAAAAATATATGAACATTAGAACATCTTACATATGCTGGCATTAGGTAGGCTTAGCTGTCTTTTCCTTTTTGAAGGAATGCTAATGTTTCCTAGAAACCTAGAGGAGCATTGCCTCATCTATAATACTCCACACACATACTATGCACATTGGGCGCTCTCTTTAATGAGAAACACCCCCCCTCCCACAGACAATGCATTTATATTGCCAGAAAACATGGGCGTACATAGAAATTCAGGCGTATTCTGCATCATTAGAGTCAATGCACTAATTTCTAGTAATACCATGCATGGAATGAAACTGGTATATAAATGCTATTATTGCAGCACATGTTTATTAATAATGCACAGTATCGTGACGCAATACAATGCATAGAATGAAACAGGTACATAAAAGATGTTACTACAGCACTACACATTCGATGCAATATTATGCGTGGGATGAAACAGGTATATAAATGCTATTATTGCAGGACAACATGTTCACTAATAATGCACTGCATATTGACATAATTCAATGTGTTAACAGTTAACTGGTATATAAATTCTGCAGCACAATGCATTCACTAATAATATCTGCATTTATGGCAGGGCCCATGCTTGAGGTAGGAGCAGGTCCCAGAGGTGGGATCCACGCTTACAGGACATTTATAGCATATCTTATCGCTTTGTCATAACTCATTTAATATTTTTTTAGCCCCACAAGGGTGCTTTAGCATGCAATCAGTTGAATGCTTGTATAACATATTGCAAACCTTCTGTATTGCAGTGTATTATGCCTGTCTGCATAATGCTGACAGGCAACCCATTAGGCTTTTTCTCTGGCAAATCCGAATAGGTGTACTACAATGCCAGTTCCAGTGGCTATTGCTAGCTGCCACCATCAGCACCCTCAGATTGGAATTGCATGCAGTACAAAGTAAGCCCATTTCTTCTGATTCAATTTATGTGCTGCAATCGCTAGTGAGTGAGGCATCTAAAGGGTTAAATGACTGGGATTATAGTTATCTCTGATCCTTGCCTTGGCAGCAGTGTGTCAGCTGTAGTGTGCAATAGCTCAACTTCTGAGCAATCACTGCACAGTACATGTACAGCAGTATGCTGGAACTACCTGCCTGCTATGTCATACATGTACAGTTGAGGTTGGGAAGGCATTAACATAGTGTTCTTTACTCCAACTGATGTAAAATAAAACAATTAAGCAATAATTTTAATGCACGATAACCTAATGTTTGTACAAAACAATTTGCAGACCTAGCGTATGTGCACCAGGCTGACACAGCTGTAGCTCTGTGTTTGCAGACTACAAACAAGTCCCTGTGTGTAGTCTGATCCTACAGTCACTAATTACCTGCCTGCTTTTGCTAGTCTTCTCCTGAGTGCTGTAGAAACATCTGTAATTAGTGAAGATCAGTATCACTTACAATTAGTATATTGTTTAGTATATACACAAACTAGGATTTTAAGAGAAGGGCGAGATGGAGAGAAAGGGCATGTTATACAGGGAACACCCACTGACCACACAGTTCAACAAACAGGCAGATCAGAAAAGGCAGTTTTGGGAAATAAAGCATTAATATAAAAAATTGGCTAACTAGGTAGTTCAACTTGAACATCTCCCTTTTCATAGAATGTAGTACAGCATTTACAGTTTACACGTTTTGCTTTCTGCAGCTTTCAAAATCATTACTAAGTTAGTGCCAATATGTTGGTGTGACTGTACCACCTACCATTGGAATACAACACAAACAACCTACATTCTATGACCAAGGAAGACTTAATTCAGCATAAAAACAAAAGCATATTTCAGGAAATTTTCAGCCACTGCAACTAGAATGCTTTTGGTTCAATGAAACAAATTAGTGCTAAAAATACATCAAAGTTGTAGATGATCCTCTAAAAGAAAACTAGCTAATAACAGTAGAGTTCAAGAAAACTGGGCATCAAAATAGTTCTGTAAAAATCAATCCTCATGGCAATTTGCATCTGTTCAAGGCACACAGTAATGGAGAAAGATCCTCTGACAGACCATAAGCCAGCTGCTGTGTCAATATCTCTGCTTACAAATAGAGTATCGTGCACTTTCAAGAACAAGGCAAGAAGGCTAAAAATGGATTTGTAAAAGAAGGATCCTAGGGGTAAGATTTACAGTCTGCTGAGGCCAGGATTTTATTTTGCTTGATCCAGTCTACAGTGCATTTTTCAATTTTTATTAAGGATAGGACCATCATGGGAATCTAAGCACAAAATAAATCTTATACTTGTCTTTCCAGTGTGTACAGTATGGAATGCAGTACTTGAATGTACAGTACAGCTTGTTTATGTGTATAATTTGGATCACGTTTTGAGGACATCTGTTTGTTAGTGTCTGCTCTACTATTTGCCCCTTGCCATTCTATTGGCAGTGGCGTAGCTTTTCTGATGGCTATTGTAAACTGTATGTTGACATGCAATACCAATAAATTGTAGTGGGTAGACATGATTTGATAAAAATAAAAAAATCTGTACCTGTATCAGCCAAAAATATTAAAATCCAATAAAGGAAGTTTCAGTGACCCAGTGGTTCACTGTTAAAGGGTTAATGTTCTAATGCACCATGGTTCACTGCTAAAGTTGTCAAATGGTTCACTACTAAACTTATCAAATGGTTCATTTCTAAAGTTGCCAAAATGTTTATTATAATGCTAACTATGCACTTTCAGTGGTATAAATGAATAATGTGACTTTACTATGCACTAAGTCTATCTCAAAAGGCCGTATATGAGACAAAATACACTGCTCAAAAAAATAAAGGGAACAATTAAACAACACAATGTAACTCCAAGTCAATCACACTTCTGTGAAATCAAACTGTCCACTTAGGAAGCAACACTGAGTGACAATCAATTTCACATGCTGTTGTGCAAATGGGATAGACAACAGGTGGAAATTATAGGCAATTAGCAAGACACCCCCAATAAAGGAGTGGTGCTGCAGGTGGTGAACACAGACCACTTCTCAGTTCCTATGCTTCCTGGCTGATGTTTTGGTCACTTTTGAATGCTGGCGGTGCTTTCACTCTAGTGGTAGCATGAGAAGAAGTCTACAACCCACACAAGTGGCTCAGGTAGTGCAGCTTATCCAGGATGGTACATCAATGCGAGCTGTGGCAAGAAGGTTTGCTGTGTCTGTCAGCGTAGTGTCCAGAGCATGGAGGCGCTACCAGGAGACAGGCCAGTACATCAGGAGACGTGGAGGAGGGCCACAACCCAGCAGCAGGACTGCTACCTCCGCCTTTGTGCAAGGAGGAACAGGAGGAGCACTGCCAGAGCCCTGAAAAATGACCTCCAGCAGGCCACAAATGTGCATGTGTCTGCTCAAACGGTCAGAAACAGACTCCATGAGGGTGATATGAGGGCCCGACGTCCACAGCTGGGGGTTGTGCTTACAGCCCAACACCGTGCAGGACATTTGGCATTTGCCAGAGAACACCAAGATTGGCAAATTCGCCACTGGCGCCCTGTGCTCTTCACAGATGAAAGCAGGTTCACACTGAGCACATGTGACAGACGTGACAGAGTCTTGAGACACTGTGGAGAACGTTCTGCTGCCTGCAACATCCTCCAGCATGACCGGTTTGGCATTAGGTCAGTAATGGTGTGCGGTGGCATTTCTTTGGAGGGCCGCACAGCCATCCATGTGCTCGCCAGAGGTAGCCTGACTGCCATTAGGTACCGAGATGAGATCCTCAGACCCCTTGTGAGACCATATGCTGGTGCGGTTGGCCCTGGGTTCTTCCTAATGCAAGACAATGCTAGACCTCATGTGGCTGGAGTGTGTCAGCAGTTCCTGCAAGACAAAGGCATTGATGCTATGGACTGGCCCGCCCGTTCCCCAGACCTGAATCCAATTGAGCACATCTGGGACATCATGTCTCGCTCTATCCACCAACGTCACATTGCACCACAGACTGTCCAGGAGTTGGCAGATGCTTTAGTCCAGGTCTGGGAGGAGATCCCTCAGGAGACCGTCCGCCACCTCATCAGGAGCATGCACAGGTGTTGTAGGGAGGTCATACAGGCACGTGGAGGCCACACACACTACTGAGCCTCATTTTGACTTGTTTTAAGGACATTACATCAAAGTTGGATCAGCCTGTAGTGTGTTTTTCCACTTTAGTTTTGAGTGTGACTCCAAATCCAGACCTCCATGGGTTGAAAAATTTGATTTCCATTTTTTTATTTTTGTGTGATTTTGTTGTCAGCACATTCAACTATGTAAAGAACAAAGCATTTCAGAAGAATATTTAATTAATTCAGATCTAGGATGTGTTATTTTTGTGTTCCCTTTATTTTTTTGAGCAGTGTAGTTTTGTAGCTTACTCCTTAGTACCAGTTGCCAGGTGGTGAGCTGGCCCTACTTTCCCCTGGCTAGTGAGTTATTGGAAAGTCAGTATGTAAGCCAAACAAGATATATCTAAAGCAGAAGAAAAAATAGAATCTTCTCCAGGGAGATACCATCCCTATTTGATTTCAAGCTGCTAGAAAAGCAACTATGCTAAGAACCAACCGCTGAGGGAGAACAAGTGCAGAGTTTTTACACAGGGTTGAGGACCAATTGACAGAAACAGTGATTAGACAAAGACAGTAAAGGTATTGCACACATATGGCTGTAGACTTTATTACACATGGTTTGTGTTATTTCACTTCTGGTGCCCACCACACTACCGACATGGACCAGCCAACTTTTCTAGGACTGCACCCCACAATTGGGCATTGTAGAGAGATATTTAGCCTCTAGTCATTTGGGAAGATAACTTGTATCTATAGAGAGAAGCTCAGGGAAGACCTTCATATTACCCATCTCTATACACAGCTTTTGGGGAAATACTACACTGTGAGATAACTGAGAACTTTGCCTACTTCCTGTACTTATACTGTGATATCCACCATCTATTCAGTAAAAGAGACACTTTATTTTACTGAAAAAAGCCATCACTCCCATCCTCTCCACTTCCTCACATGTCCCTTGCTGGCCAGCACTCTGTAAACTGTAGATTCTCCTTGCACTGACAAAACAACTGTGATCCATTGGTATCTGGCAATAAAAAGTTACCAAGCAATTCTGTAAGTTCCAAATGGGACCTCTATCGATAGGACTAGCTTTTTCAGTACATCTTATAAATGACCAATTGGATTAATACCTAGGGAACTTGGAAGGCCATGCCAAAATCTTGAACTCTTTGTTGTGTTCCTCAAACCCTTCCTGAATAATTTTTGGAGTGTGGCAGGGCACATTATGCTGCCAAAAGAGGGAACAGTCATTAGGTAATACTATTGCTATAAAGGTATAAACTTATTCTGTTTATGCACATTATATATGTCAAAGGAACATCCATGTGAATCCTAGTAGTGATGAGCGGCAGGGGCAATATTCGAATTTGCAATATTTCACAAATATTTGGGCGAATATTCGCGAATTCGTGAGAAAATGGCTGCTGTGGAGGTTCTTATATAATGAAGGGGTAGGCAACTTTCCTATTGGTTGCTAGGTATGTTGCTAAGCTCAGACACAGATGTTGCAGCCTTCTCATTGGCCTACAAGCAAGAAGGGAGGTTACTGATGAAAAAAAAATCTAGAATATTCGTGAATACGAATATATAGCGCCATATTCTAAATCTTCGCGAATTCTCGAAGTGGCGATATTAAATTTGTGATTCGAATATTCGTGCCCAACACTAATTCCTAGGACCCAAAGTCTCCCAGCAGAACATTGCCAAGGGCATGACATGTCCTCCACTGACTTACCCTCTTCAAACAAATGCACCTGCTGCCCTTTCGAATCAGATGATTCTACTGTCTTCCATTGCTCCATGGTCTAGTTTTCAAACAAATGTGTCCATTGTAGCTGCTTTCAGCAGTGGTCAGCATGGGCACCAATTTGCACCTATTTCACCCATACAAAACAAAAAGAAACACATTGGCCCTGACCTTCACTTTAGAATTGTGGCATCAAAAAGTCACCAAAATAAGGCTTTTGCGACTTTTTGCACTCACTTGCGCAAAAATGTAAGCAATTGAGCAAAAATTTTTTACTTTTTGCAATTATACATCACTCACTCCAGATTTGTAATGTGAGTGGAAAAGTGGGTGTGATTAGCTAAGTTAATGAGTTTCACTCCAGATTTATCCTTAATACGCTTTTTATAAAAAGTCACAAAAAGTTGGATCAGAACAGATGGACTAGTCTATGTCCCTCCTGCGCATAAATGAGACTTGAGCACTCTGATTAATAGGTAATATAATCAATAACTACTGGGAACACTCCACCACATCTGCTGTTCTGGAGATGGTCCTTGTCAAAATTGTTCAGAACCTCATGCCTGTCTTGACTTAATAGGATGGAAGATCACTTCAGTCATCCACAGTACCTTCCTACTAACTCCACCCTTCTACCCAAATTAAGACACATGAATACCTTCTTGGATAAAGAGGCCTTCACGGCCCAATTTATTAAACAGTACATAATTCACCAACTTTCCAATAATAATAATGAACACAGAAAACATATTCCCTACAAAAACATAATGACAGGGAGGGTGGGTGGGAATCGTGACAGAAAACACTGAAAGCCGGTGGGAGGTGTCTCCTCCCCCAGGATTATATACTGCCCGCGAATACCTAGTCCAACCCCTATCTTACCAGATACATTAACCCCTTACTGCCTTCAACTTTCCCCTAAGTCAGGCTACACTACGCTATGCTGCGCCCTGCTCCGTTGCTCTCATGACAAGTTCCATCTACCCCTGTGGGCCCATTTTGCCCAAACAGGGGCCCCAACCACCAGCTTACCGAACCTCATGCGATGCATGCTCCAACTTGTCATGCACCTATTAAGCCTTGCATTGCCTTCCAGGACCCTCCATTAACCTGCCACAAATGACCAGAGGTGACACCTCACCTGTGGGTGTCCTGCCACACCCTCAGAGCCGTCTCCAAGCCCTCCTTAAGCCCCAAAGCCCACATGTTAGTACCCACATCGTTGAGATGAACCCCGTCATCCCTAAGGAACTGAGGCGAAGCAGCCTCCAATTCTCTGTGACGCACCACTATTCCGCCATGACGCCGCACAAAGCACCCCACTTTCTTATTTAGCTTCGCCCTCGCCTTGTTAATCCGGTCAACCGACCGTGCGAAACACCAAACTCTCTGAACAACCACCTCCGACCACACCACCAACAACCCAGGAAAATCACACCATAACCGCAACAAGTCCAATTTAATATCCCGAATCACTTCCCTAGAACTACGAACCCCCAAATCGTTACCACCCACATGCAACACCAAAATATCCGGTGCCCTGTCAAAAGAAACTGAAGCATGAAATTCCTGAAGCACCCGACCCCATAAGAGCCCCCGCAAACCAATCCATCGCACTTGCAATTCATCGGGTCGGAAACCCAATTGCCTTCCGTTCCTCCGCACGTCCGCACGCAAAGCTCCCCAATGAATGTAGGAATGTCCAAGAATCCACGCCAAGCACGGTGATGAACCTAAAACAAAACAATTAGACTTGCTGAACTGAAAACCAAAAACAACGGGAACAGTGCAATACCAATCACAATCCAGAATTACAGCATGTGAGGACGAATGTATGAATGATAACACGCCGATGCCCACCTCCCTATCCGCTTGATAGCTTCCTCGCCAAAACCCCATCTAGCCGCATCAGTCGCAGCGCCAATCCTGAAAGAATGAGACGCAAACTCCTGTGCCGGGTATCCTGCGGCAGACAAGCATTTCCTAAATACCGCCACAAATTGAAAACGGGACAATGCTGATCCGTCCCGATGCATCAATAATGAACCCGGAACATCAGGCCTGACCCTCAAAAATTTCTCCACACTCCTGATTGGACACAAGACCGACCCACTCAACACGCGCAACACAATCCTCACCCCCTTGCCATCCTGGTCAGTCTTAGACCTGCGCAACACATAACGCAGCCCCCCTTCACCAAAAGAAATGTCCTCACGTAACAAGCAGCCCCCTCCAAACCGACTACTAGCCACCAACTCCGAAACCCGAAAGGCACCAAAAAAGGCCAAAGAAAAAGCGGCTTTAAGCAAACGAGAATCTCATCTTATAACACTTTGACGATAGCCTTTTAAGGCCTGGCGCACCAAAAAACTCTTAGACACATCAGGCTGACCCCGCAAACGCAACCAAAAAGCTACCGCCGCCACCCTTTTGGAGGCTACTGAAAAGGACACACCTGAACTGAAAGACACCCCCACATAATACAATAACAATGAATGAAAATCCTCCACCTCCCCACAACCTCCCACTTGCTCAATTAACCGCTCCCACTGAGTCCACACAGATGCATACGCCGACCACGTACCCCTACTCACAGACCGCCCGATCAGATCTGAGGAGACACCAAGGCCACGCTCCAGAGCCACTGAGGACAAGGCAGACCCTTCGCATCCGCTTCCGGCGCCAGCTTGCGAAAACGATCCCACTGAAATCGAGAAAGTGAGTCAGCAATAGAATTGTCAACACCAGGAACATGCACAGCCACAAAACAAGCGTTCAACCCCTAAGAACTAAGTGGCGCAGCAGGCGCAACACTGGAGGGGAATTAACCGACTGACTATTAACTGCTTGCACCACCCACAGATTATCGCACCAAAAACGCACCTGTTTATTCGTGAGCAAGTCCCCCCACAATTCCATTGCCAAAACAATTGGGAACAATTCCAACAAAGCTAAATTGCCCAAAAAACCTGCCGCCCTCCATTCCTCAGGCCAGGGACTCACACTCCACTGCCCCTGGCAGAATGCTCCATAACCGCACAACCCTGAAGCATCAGTAAACAGTTCCAAATCATCATTGGAAACAGGCGCCTCCATCCATACCAACCGACCATTAAATTCGCCCAAAAAACGCTCCCAGACCACTAAGTCTGCCCTCACTTCAGATGACAACCGCAAGAAATGAAAAGGTGCCGTGACCCCTGCCATAGCCATGGCCAAGCGTCTACAAAAAACCCGACCCATCGGAAAGATCCTACACGCAAAATTCAACTTACCTAAGATGGACTGCACCCGCCGCAACTGCACTTTTCTAGCCCTACTCAAGAAAACCACCTCACTCAACAAATCTGCCACCTTATCCTCAGGTAACCGACATTCCATTGCCACACTATCAATTACAATACCTAAAAACTTGACAGTCGTAGCCGGCCCCTCAGTTTTCTCAGGCGCCAGCGGCATGCCGAACCTGGCCGCCACCCTATCCATCGCCCGCAACAAAACCGAGCAAACCCTTGATCTCGCCGGTCCCAAAAACTAAAAATCATCAAGGTAATGCAACACTGAATTCCAACCAGCTTCCTGCTTCACCACCCACTCCAAAATAGAACTAAAAGTTTCAAACAGTGAACATGAAATAGCGCAACCCATCGGAAAGCAACAATCAACATAAAACTGCCCCTCCCACTTAAAACCAAGCAAATGAAAACTATCCGGATGAATGGGCAGTAAACGGAACGCTGCCTCAATATCCCCCTGGCCAAAACGACGCACCTAACGGACCGCCTCATCGAAAGACGTGTACGACACTGAACATAACTCATAGCTAATACCATCATTAACCGAACACCCCGCGGGAAAAGACAGGTGATGAATAAGCCTGAACTTGCCCGGCTCCTTCTTAGGAACCAGCCCCAGAGAGGAAACCCACAAATCCCGCAAAGGACATTCAACAAACCTATCCTACCCACAGCCACCTCTTTTTCAATCTTCTCCGCGACCACCTCAGGCCGTCGCAAGGCAGAAGCCAGATTGCGAGCAGCGACCTCCACCTGAACTGACACACACGGGATCACAAACCCGTCCCTAAAACCCCTCAACAACAACTCCGCAGCCTCCCTATTTGGGTATGTCTTTAGCCACGGTACCATCTCTTCCACCATCACGGGAGTCTCCTCCTTTGTGCGCAGCCTCAAATCCTCTGCCTTTTCCGCACTTAAAACACAGCGACAAGCTGTGGGACCCCCCGCAACCTGAATATTCGTGCTTGAACCTGCAATCGGCGAGGTATCTACAGTAACCCTCGTTATACTGCCAACAGCACCTCTTCCAATTCCCGCTAGTGAATTCTGATGCCGAGGAACCCCCGGCCCCGGACAGAAAGGGCTGGCTAACACCCTTTGGAGCTGACATGAGCCGCATCCATAGGCCGATGTCCTTGTGGTCCCACCTGATACTCGATCGCACCGCTTTTCTCTGTCTAAACTGCTCGTCATACCAGAGCCATGCTACCCCATCATACGTCCTATACGCTTCCCCAATCGCATCCATATAATACAATAAGGCAGAACAATTCTCCGGCACCTTCTTACCCACCACACTCGCAAAGATCGCGAAAGCCTGAAGCCAGTTCAAAAATGTCTGCGGAATCAACCTATACCGCCGCTTCTCCTCCTCCTCCTTTCTGCTTTTATCCGGCTTCCCCCTTTTCAAATTAAACTTTTCCAAAGGAAGCAATGAGAATATCTCAACATACTCGTCCTTCCAAATTCTTTCCCTGACCTCAACCTTCAAATGCGCCCCAAAGGCCCTTCAAAATAAACATAAACCTCCCCTTTTTGCTTAGTCCGCCATCCTGACGTCCTCCCCCTGACTCTGTTACCCCACATGCCGCCGTCTCCCCCACCAAAGCACTCGCCGTGACAGTAGGCGTGCTCTCAACGGCATCTGCAATAGCACACACTCCCCCGCCCACCACTGGCGCAGGCGCCCACACCGCCGCCGGGGATGCCCCAGCACCAGAACCCAAGCGCGCCAACAGCGATAGAATACCCGACAAACTCCCGCGCTAAACGTTCAGACCCAGACAGCCCCCCCAAGTCACCCCCCGACCCGACACAGTTGTGTTGCTGACACGAAGATCGCTCACCTGGCTGTCCCTGGGGTGTCCTCCCAGCAGCCGCCGACCGATCTGTAAGTCCTCCCATCCACGGTCCGCTCTGCGCTGATGATGTAGAAGGACCGGCACCTGCCGAATCCTCAAAGCCGCGGTCCGTCTCCCCTTCATCTTGACTCACTTCACCTTCTTCCAAGGCCTGGTAGTCTTGGGAACCACGGCCAGCGTCCTCCTGGCCTGGTTGAAACTCGCAGTTGACAAAGCAGCTAGGCCCACCTCCAGATGGCCGCCGACCTTGCGCACCCCCACCTTCTTCAAACATCTCCTCAATCACGGGCTCCTCGGCCTGCAAACCGACAACCGCATCCATCTCCGGCACCGCTGTCATCCCCCTATGCTGCACTGTGGGCAGGGCCAAGCTTGAGTCCTCAGCCAGGGCATGAAAAGAATCTTGGCCTGCAGTACTGTTCCCCGCTTCGTGCTCCCTCACCGAACAGATGAAGACTACCGCCGGAGAGAGGATGCAGGCCGCGACGCGACTCGCTCCCTCACCGTAGCTGCGCTCCCAGGAAGGCCCCCACAGACCACAGATGAGGCCGCACGTTCCACCGCTCTCCCGGACAGGACACTACACTCAGGCTGCGCAGGTAAAGTCCGTCCGGCGGCACGCTCCCCACCAGAACACGCTGGAGGGGGGGACACCGCACTGGAACTCATCCTCCTTCGCAGCGCTGAGGACGAAGGACGCAGGACAGCGCATCCTTCTCCCGTCGGTGCCCGGCGCTGCGCAGGATTCCTCCCGCTGCACCGGCAGGGGTTAACCGGCTCAGCCCCAGCCGGCGGCAGCGGAGGGTCCCGAACGGGGCTCCTTAAGCGCCGCCGCACCCGGGGGGTCGCCTCTGGGCTCAAGCGATCGGGCGGCACTGATCTCGTGGCCCTAGTTCTGACTGCAGGCGCCGCTGGGGGCCTGGCCGTACCCGCTAAAGCCACCCGCAAACAATCCTACAGCCATGCCTGACCATGACGGTCTGCTGCTGCCCTCACTGCCAATAATAAATCCTCCACAGATGCCATACTGCGACTGACCTGCAATCGTGACAGAAAACACTGAACGCCGGTGGGAGGTGTCCCCTCCCCCAGGATTATATACTGCCCGCGAATACCTAGACCAACCCCTATCTTACCAGATACATTAACCCCTTACTGCCTTCAACTTCCCCCTAAGTCAGGCTACACTATGCTATGCTG
Organism: Bufo bufo; assembly: GCF_905171765.1. Taxonomy (NCBI): domain Eukaryota; kingdom Metazoa; phylum Chordata; class Amphibia; order Anura; family Bufonidae; genus Bufo; species Bufo bufo. The sequence goes on along the minus strand of NC_053394.1, from coordinate 271,672,434 downwards.
CACCCCGCTCCGTTGCTCTCATTCCTACTTCCAGTGCATCAAGCACTTATTATTCACTTACTGCATAGCCTATTTTACCATTGAGCAGGTGTCATTTTCATTAGATAACAAATCTTATTTATTTCTTCTGTCTGTGATTCCATTGTTATGGGTAGTAGTGGCACCTGCACCATCACAGCTCCGAAGTTGAAGTACAGCCTCTGCCATTGGTCTACTAAACAGAGCAGCGATATAGGCAGGACATTTTCAGGGACAAGCTACATGTCTGGCCCTGTCAATTTGGTGACTGATTGGTGCTTCCTCGCCTGTAGGGAGAGCCCCCACAGGTTTAGAAGTCCTGCTGATGAGAAGAATGGATTCACTCATCTGTATACCACATCACAGTAAGTTAAACACAAAATGTCCTTATGTGGCAGTTAGCTGTCACGGCCTTTGCTGTGTGTGCCGTGACACTTGTGCCATGCTTGCGGTTGCCGGTGGCAACGTGTTGCTGTTATGGCATGTGGTGGTAGTGTCTCAGCTTTGGCTGTGTGCGCCGTGACATGGTTGCCACGCATGTTGTTGCCGGTGGCAACGTGTTGCTTGTTGGCTGGTGTGTGCACTTCCCCTTTGAGTTGTAGCCTTCCGCTGTCTGGTGCTGTAAGGGTTAACTCCCTGACTGGGTGTGGTCACTTGGGTTGGATATCCTGTGGCTTCCTGGCTGGAGTCAGTTGTAATTTAGCTGTCGTTGGTGCTGGAGCTTAGCTCCAGTCCAGGGTGATCTATCTGCCCAGTCCTTGAGGGCCACCTTGGAGGACATTGATGTCATCTGCGATGTCATTCCTTTGTCTCCCTTGTATCCCCTATGTACCCAACCTCACTGGTTGTATGTTTGGTGAGGGTTTATGTTCAGGGTTTGTTGTACGTATTGTTTGTTGTTACATGTCTGGGCTGTTGTTGGTGTTTGTCCCTGCATGTGTGCAAGACGTTTTCAATGTTTGTGTTGTGCATCCGCGAGGGGGCTGGTTTCCCGGAGGGGTGAACCATAAGTCTGTATGCAGTGCTGACTGGGGCTGCCGTGCTCCTTGCGACATGGGGTCCAGGCAGTATCAGGAGTTCTGAATACCTGTGTGTGTGTTGTCTGTACAGTGTCCTATTTGGTGTGTGGGCACCTGTACTTATGCACGGGTTCCAGTCGTGGTGGCTGCGGTAGGTAAGTGTGTTTCTGGTGTTCTTACCTGCCGACTCTGTTGCTGCATATGGTCTTTTCCTTTCCCTGCTGGTAGTGCAGCGTCCCACTACGTGTGTGTGGGCACTGCTTAAAAGCATTTTTGTCTTAACAATGTATTGTGCAGTATTGTATAATTTTTGTACTATTGTATCTGCAAAATCCCTGTTACCAGGCAGATTAGGTGTAATTTATACATCCCACCACTAGATGGGGATATAGCTTAGGTCTTATATATACCTAGTTCAGGCCTAGTGAGTGAGGTGGATAGAGACAGGTCAGTGTGGAGATCAGTTAAAAAACTGATACTGAGAGTGAAAGAGTGCAGATCTAGCACTTCTGCTCTAATGAAAGTTTAGTCCAGAAAGGGACAAGAGAAAAAGAACTTATATACATCCAAAGGATAAAAGCTACAAGTCAGTCATCAAGGACCTTTGAGATATTCAGGTGAAGGATACTATAGCCTCCGGCAACCTCACCCGAAAATTGCACTGATATTGAAAATAACCCACTGCTCCAAACTAAAACCTGAAAAGCCTAGAAACAGTGGATTTGCAGAACCAACTCTGTATCATCAAGAGACTACATTTTTGTACCGCTGCAACCAAAGACATCAAAAGTAAAAGTTGTGAGTTGCATTTCACCACTGTCTACCTCATTATTACTACTAATGGTTGTACCACCATTAACGGTACTGGCGTCATGACAAAAAAACATCAAGGGACTCCGCAACAAGGGACTCCGCAACAAGCACCCTAAGCACCCCTAACATCAAGGGCACCTCAACCACCATCTTGACTGATGCTTCCCTACACAGAGCCTGCCCCGGAGGATTTCGTGCTGTCCACCTCAACACTGTGCTGCCAGCCCAGGGAGGCTTTCTGCTAACCGTGAGTAAACTGATGAACTGTGTGTTATAATTTGGCCCCTCATCGGTCCACCGTGCACCTCACTTGTTGCCCTTGCGCTACTGACTGGCTGCATATCTTTTATTGGCGTCACGAACAGGATATTAACCCCTGCACCATATTTGAGAGACTGTCGCATGTGAATAAGCCCCTTGATTTGATTGAGAGACTTTTGCTTATTGTGCGCTGTTTTGGGCTACAGAACTGTTCAAACTGCTTGAAAAGTATATGGAGGTGCTATACTAGCCCCCAGCATAAAAATCGCAGTGTTCAAAGTGAGAAAATCCAACATTTGTGTGTCACTATAACTGCTTGCTGTCAGTGGATAGACTGTTTCTATGCAATTAAAATGGCCGCCGGAGCTCTGATTTGAAAAATAATACTGCGCCATCACTGTGGACAAGTTAACGACACCCCCTGAAGAGCGGGAAAATATTGTGGCGCCCACTTATGCAAAACTGTCTGGTCAAAGCACATCCTACCTTGACTGTGTGGTTTCAAAGAGGCCGGTGGCCACATCAAAGGGAGACACCACGCACGGGAGGACAGTGTGACGTGCGTGTATCCCCAAAGTATCGCGGGATTTACACAAGCAAGCTGCCAGAGCGGATCACATTGCCTGCCGTCCCCCAAAATAGAGTACACAGTCTGTGAGTACTCCGATTAGTCTCCACTAAGTCTAAGGAAGTACCGCTAGCCAGGAGCGCTACCAAAAGCATAAGTAAGCGCTGCCTGAGAATTTTATTCAGCCGGTATCGAACATTTAAAGGGCCATACACCACAAAATAGTGGTCGCCCATAGCAACGCCACCTAAAAAGTATCTACAGCCACAATTGACCTACCTAACAGTAATCTACCTATTAACTATGCCTTATTATTTTGGGCCCCCTGGTTCCCACGGTATTCTGGAGACGTTCACACTTTAAGGGACTTTAAAGAAAAAATGCTTTCTGTGTTCAGATTGTACCCTGTATCCCCAGAACAGCAGATGGAGATTCTCCTTGCGCAATTGGAAGGAGCTGCTCTCAGAGAAGTGAAATCCTGGCCCAGCTCAGAAAGGAGGACACTGGAGCAGATATTTGAACATCTCTAAACCACCTTTGAACCCAGGACCGTGTCCGAGGTCAAGATGAGGTTCTTCAGTAAGAAACAGCAAACGGGTGAGTCACTCAGAGACTTTGCATTATCTTTGCTGAAGCCCTTAGAGCTGTCGTACAAGTAGACCCCCGTGAGACAGAGAATCAGGACAAAACCCTGAAAGAGCAGTTTATTGAAGGTGTCAATACAGACAATTTAAAGAGCCAACTAAGAATGTTAGCCACCCAGCATCCAAGTACTGCTTTCTTAGACTTCAAAGAATTAGCTATCAGTATACTGGGAAAAAGTTCACCAACAGAACCCGTTGGATCCGCTGTAGTGCCGGCAACACAGATGGTCACCCCTGTCAAACCTTTACCTGTCGTCAGTCAGGCAACCCAAGCCCCAATTCCTGACGCAGTAGCTGCCCTTACTGAGCAAGTCCAATTCCTAACTAAAAGTCTGGAGAAAGTTCACAAAAAATTGGAACAATGGGAAAAAACATTATTGCTGGAGGATGAGAAACCTGTGTCCAGAAGGCTCTTCTCTTCTGATTATAAAGAGACTTATTCCAGAAATTCACGCGGACGCCCACCTGACCGCATTAGTACCCCCAAGCGGCCTATCTGCACATACTGTCACAAGCCAGGCCATACTGAAGCCACCTGCTGGCAGTTAAACGGGCGACCCCTGAGGTCAGGGACCACCCTTCGGGAGGTAGATCAATAGGTCCAGAAGATCCCCATTGGATGCCAAGATATGTAGGATCCTGTCCAAAAGTGACACTTCAAATAAATGGAGTTCCTTTTGTTGCCCTAGTTGACACAGGATCCCAAGTCACTACCATCCAACAATCTGCATTTGAAAAATACTGGGACAAAAATCTGCTTACCCAGCCCCCAGAATCCTGGCTGAGTCTCATAGCTAGTAACGTCAAACCTGTACCAATACTGGGTTACTGGGAACCTACCATTCAAGTAGGAGGAACCATCCTATCCCAACAAGGCACTATTGTAGTACAAGTTAAAGAAAACAACAATAACCCTCCAATAGTTCTAGGCATAAATGTCCTTAGGAATTGTTATGTTGAAATTTTGGAAGCCTTACACCAGTCAGTGCCTACTGCTTCTTTTGCTTCTAAGAAGGTAATCCAACAAACCATCCGTTTACTGAGCACACAACAGAAATTCGCCAATGAAAAAGGAGAAATTTGCTGTGTCCGCATCCGAGATAATCAACCTGTGATTCTCAAACCCAACACCGAAACTCTCCTGTGGTGCCGAGCTGTAGTTGGAATTCAAGGTCAAGACTACCAAGCCTTGGTAGAGCCCGTCGTCTTGGAAGACTATCCTTTGTTAGAGCTGCAAGAAGCCTGGTAACCGTTTCTGAAGGTAAAGTGCCTATTCGTCTCCTCAACTTGAGTGATCACCGTGTAACGTTAACAAAGTACCGTCCCATTGCACAGCTGATCCAGGTTACCTTTCAAGATGTCATCAGCGTGACTACAGATCTCAAGAAACAACACCCACATGGCCAAAACTTAAACAATACCCTGGTGGAAAGAACTTCATTTGGGAGATGCCTCCACACCAGAACACCAATTGGAAGGAGTACTGCAAGTCATGAAAGAGCATCACCATGCCTTCAGTAAGCATTCAACAGACTATGGGGAAGTGGATATCATAAAGCACTCCATCCCTACAGGTTCACACCCACCGATCAAAGAAAGGTATCGGCCTATACCACCTACTATGTACCAATCCATCAAGCAAATGATTCAAGCGATGAAAGACTCAAACATCATCAAAGACAGCCATAGTCCATGGGCTGCACCACTAATCCTTGTACGTAAAAAGATGGCAACATCAGATTCTGTGTGGACTACAGAAAAATCAACCAAATTGCTCACAAAGATGCTTACCCTTTACCACGCATCGAGGAATCCTTGACAGCTTTAGGATCTTTAGCCTACTTCTCTACTCTTGATCTAACCAGTGCTGGCAAGTACCGATGGCACCAAAAGATCGTGAGAAGACTGCATTTACCACCCCTATGGGCCTATTTGAGTTCAACTGCATGCCCTTTGGACTTTGCAATGCGCCTGGAACTTTTCAGAGACTCATGGAGCGTTGTCTGGGCCACAAAAATTTTGAAACTGTCCTGTTGTACTTAGATGATGTCATCATCTAATCCAAATCTTATGAAGACCATTTGAAACATCTGGCCGAAGTTTTTCAAGTTCTCATTAAGCATGGGCTAAAAGTCAAACCATCCAAGTGTCATCTACTGAAGCCAGAAGTTAAATAGTTAGGGCATATTGTCAGCTCTGAAGGTGTTAAACCGGATCCAGAGAAGATAGCCGCAGTCCGAAATTGGCCTACTCCTACTATGGTGAAGGAAGTAAGAAGTTTCCTAAGTTTCGCAGGATATTACAGACGTTTTATCCCTCACTTTGCCCAAATTGCAGAGCCAATATTGGAACTTTTGAGAGGGCATCCTAAAAGATATCAGAAATCTCCAATACCAGTTGAATGGAACACTGAAAGAGAAATTGCCTTCCAGCTCCTGAAAATGAAGTTAACAGAACCACCAATCTTAGGTTATCCGGATTATCAACAGCCATTTCATCTTTACACAGATGCAAGTAAGAAAGGTCTGGGAGCCGTTTTGTCGCAAGTACAAGAAGGTAAAGAAAGAGTCATTTCCTACGCTAGTAGATCTCTTAGAGGTGCTGAAAGAAACGACCACAACTACAGTTCCTTCAAATTGGAATTTCTCGCACTCGTGTGGGCTGTTACAGAAAAATTGTAAGATTATCTTGCCACAACACCCTTCGTGGGCTTCACAGATAACAACCCACTAGCACATCTTAACACCGCCAAGTTAGGTGTATTCAGAGAAAAAAAAAAATGTTACCCCATTTGTCACATTTCGTTGTTGCCTGAGATATGCTTGCCTAACCCATTTTATTTATAGGTACAAGAAGTACAAGGATGTGAGTTATGGCATTATTTTCCTATGCATGCATGCTTTTCCCTTTTTTTATCTTACAGGAAGATACAACATCGAGTCAAGAATGTGTCGAGGTCGACTTACATTTTACCATGGGGGTATGCAGCGTCCCACTACGTGTGTGTGAGCACTGCTTAAAAGCATTTTTGTCTTAACAATGTATTGTGCAGTAATGTATAATTTTTGTACTATTGTATCTGCAAAATCCCTGTTACCAGGCAGATTAGGTGTGATTTATACATCCCACCACTAGATGGGGATATAGCTTAGGTCTTATATATACCTAGTTCAGGCCTAGTGAGTGAGGTGGATAGAGACAGGTCAGTGTGGAGATCAGTTAATAAACTGATACTGAGAGCGAAAGAGTGCAGATCTAGCACTTCTGCTCTAATGAAAGTTTAGTCCAGAAAGGGACAAGAGAAAAATAACTTATATACATCCAAAGGATAAAAGCTACAAGTCAGGCATCAAGGACCTTTGAGATATTCAGGTAAAGGATACTATAGCCTCCGGCAACCTCACCCAAAAATTGCACTGATATTGAAAATAACCCACTGCTCCAAACTAAAACCTGAAAAGCCTAGAAACAGTGGATTTGCAGAACCAACTCTGTATCATCAAGAGACTACATTTTTGTACCGCTGCAACCAAAGACATCAAAAGTAAAAGTTGTGAGTGCATTTCACCACTGTCTACCTCAATATTACTACTAATGGTTGTACCACCATTAACGGTACTGGCGTCACGACAAAAAACCATCAAGGGACTCAGCCGCAACAAGCACCCTAAGCACCCCTAACATCAAGGGCACCTAAACCACCATCTTGGCTGATGCTTCCCTACATAGAGAGTGCCCCGGAGGATTTCGTGCTGTCCACCTCAACACTGTGGTGCCAGCCCAGGGAGGTTTTCTGCTAACCGTGAGTATACTGATGAACTGTGTGTTATAATTTGGCCCCTCATCGGTCCACCGTGCACCTCACGTGTTGCCCCTGCGCTACTGGCTGGCTGCACTAGGCCATTTGAGACTCCTGTTCATCCGTGTCTGGGAAGAACAGGTCGTCTCTCCCCTGCTCCTATGTGAGGGATTATCAGGGTGACTCAGGGCCAAAGGTATCTTGGTATGAGCCGTCCTACCATCCAGGTCCGCTCATACGGTGAGTAGTTAGGGTGAGGATTAGGGACGCTTTAGGAGGTGACCTGCTCCCTGATTCCGGCATCCTGGCCTAGCTGCTTCTCCTTTACACCTGACATTGTACGGTGGGGGGTTTTCCCATTAGCACAGAGAAAAAAAAACTTCCATTTAGATAGGTAATGCTTTGTCAGTTTACAGTTGTTGTGAGGTGTAGATCTACTATTCTAATGATAGACTTACATATATAAAGTGTGGCTAGAGGGTGTAGCCTGGGGGAAGGCCAGCATGACGCAGGTGGGGCGTCAGCGAACCCTGCCAGGCCGGGATTGGGGGGTTTAAAAGTGAGGGGTGGAGTAAGGAGGGGGGTTCTTTAAATAGGGGTGGTGGGAGTGAGGTGGCAGCCATTTTAGGAAAGGATAGGGCAGACAGGGAGATTACAACAAGCAGCTCACACCCACCCTCCCCATTTTTTTCTAGTTGTTATTATTGTCTGGTGGTTGGAGGGGGTTGTTTTGTTTTTTCAGGTCACAGCAAAAGGGAGTACAAGGTTATAGTCACGGCAGTCTAGGCGGCGGGAGTTGGTGGAATAACAGGTTATGGAAGATGGGAGGGCTCCATGGTTGGGGCTGGACTCCCATGGTTGGCATTTGTGGGGCTGGGGTTTTAGGTCCATCAGTGGTGCCTCCGAGCTGGTGCTCATCGGCTGGGGGCAAAGATGGAGTGCCCCGCGGTTTAAGGTTTTGTATATTAAACATTTTGGGGCTTCAAGGACCTCCCTCGTCATTAATAGGTTTTATATGTTATACATATGTTGTGGGGAGAATGTTGTCATATGCCGTTGCATATGAGTTGGTTATTATATATTTTTCAAGGAAGGTTTTAATATATGTATTAATAAATGGCTGCTGTGGCCAATTCACACCAACCTGGTGTGTGTGTCGTTATTCTGGGTTATGTTGGGGGGTGGGGATTGGGTCGTGAGTGAGCACTATAGCCCATACCAGCATCATGATGCCCTCTGAAGAGCATTGTGGTGGTTAATGTAACTTATGATGCTCTAATTGAGTCCCTATAGGGGGGCTTCCACTGGTTGCAGTGAATGAGCTGATTAGAGAAAGTAAAGGGAGGCTGTTTGCAATTCTAAAAGTCCAAACAAAGGGGAAGTTAAAGAGCCAGGACAAGAAGAGAATACAGTACATAGAGTGACTTCATAAAATTTTATCTAAAAAACCCATTAAAAAAAAAAAAAACACTAAAAAAAATAAATAAAAACACATCATGTGCTGTATACAGGGCCAGCTCCAGGTTAATGTGGGCCCTTGGGCGATAAAGTCTCAGTGGGCCCCCTTACACAGAGTGATAAATCTCTGAGTACAGATAACATAGTAGATGTCCCCTGCAGTCCTGTGTAACAGCACAGATTGATGGCTATCTGAGTACAAACAGAAAATGTAGAAGTGTTACCTGAAGTCCTATGTAAAACCACAGATAACACTAGTACTGATAATGTGGTAGTGTTACCTCCAGTTCTTTGTAAAACCACAGATAAAACTAGTACTGATAATGTGGTAGTGTTACCTGCAGTCCTATGTAAAACCACAGATAACACTAGTGTAGATAATGTGCTAGTGTTACCTACGTCCTTAGTGTGCCTCCCTGTGCCTCTCCCACGCTGGCACCACTGCCTCCTCTTCCTTCTTTTTCTTCTTGCCCCAAACAGAATGTCCTGATGCAGCTTCGTCAAGACATAGCAACACTGTAGGCATGGTGATGGTGACACACACAGGGACACACACACGCATACACAAACAGGGACAGACACACACACAGGGGTGGTCAAATACACACAGGGACACACACACACACACACACACAGAGACGGTCAAATACACACAGACACACACACATAGGGACAGACACACGCACATACAGGGACAGACACACGTACACAGGGACAGACACACACAGGGACAGACACACACACACAGGGACACACACACAGGGACAGACAGACACACACAAGGAGAAACCCACACACACAGGGACAGACACACACAGCTAGGCCTCACCACACTCCAGCCTGGCTCCTCTCTGTACAGGAACACAGTTCTCTGATACTTCAGCTCGTCCCTCACTGGTCACATGAGCAGATGACATCAGGAAGGTTCTTTAGCCCAGTAGGAAATACCATCTACCCTGTTCTGAGTCCTGGGGATGCCCACCCCAGCAGTGCACTTGGCGAAAATTGTCTGCATTGCTGGGGTAAGCTGCCCTAGAATGCAAAAGCGACAGTTTAATCTAGTCCAGGAGGCGGCTGCATGAGTGAGTGGGCACAGTGGGCCCCCCAGGAGCAGTGGGCCCCAGCACTTGCCCCGGTATGCCGGGTGATGACGCCAGCCCTGGCTGTCTGCCATGTGAGTAAAATGCTAACAGACACTGTTTACTCTTCTCTCGGTGCATTTCTCTGATCTTGGCTGTCTAAGATGTCTATACCGAATACATCCTTTCTCTGGTTCATGCACTAGACTCAGTGGGCCAGATTTATCATTAGCTCAGGTCAGAATAATGGAGTGAAAAAGTCCCCAAAAAAGTCCCAAACGCTAAAACTGCACACAAATTTGCGACTTTTTTCTGCTCGCCAGTTTTCTGAAAGTGGGCGTGTTTTCTTATGTAAATGAATCTCTAGACAGATTTACTATTGGGACTATTTAAAAAGTCGCAAAAAATTCGCAATTTCACTCCAGTGAGGACCATGCTTATCTTATGAGACTTTTTAATAGAACATGCGACTTTTTCATAAAAACGTGCGACTTTTTCGTAAAGATGTGCGACTTTTGTAAAGCTGCTTACTGACGGATAAACTGCTACCGTCAAACCACATTTATTACAGTCTTAAAGGGCTGATCATAAATCTGACTTGGCTAAAACTGACTTTAGCCATATGTTAAAGTGGAGTGAGCTGTCAGAGTAATGATAAATCTGGCCCAGTATCTGTTTATGGTTTCTTTCCATTTTAATTTGACAATTCTTGATCAAAGCAGCTTCAGATTATGTCTCAAAATGTGTTTACAGATCAATTGTAATTTTGGCTGTATGCAGCAGTATTCTTTATTCTGAAATTGCTATTCCTCCGTGCGATTACTCACAATTGCACAGACCATCTCAATTTGTACATGACAATGAATACATGATCTCAATAACAACAGTGTAGTAAGAAAATATATCTTCCTTAGTATATGTATTAAGTGATTTCATGCAAACCTATAAAAATTGGTGTGTAGCATTTTCATTCCTTATTTTTTGGCCATACAAAGTCCATACAAATAGAAACAACAAGGTATGTTTTTGACTATGAAAAGCTTATGTTGGAAGGGGCTTTTACTTTTGAGATTGGTCTTGACAGCTGATCACATAGTGTTCCTCTGTTGGGATCTCCATTTATCAGCTATAATATAGGTGGAAACCTGTCAGTAAGTGTTAAGGGAAATATCAATTTGAATTAACTTTTACGCAATTCTGGCCACCAGAATCTCTGGGAAATAAGATCTACAGTGGATCTACTTCCAGGATGTCACGCAAGGACAGTATCGTGATGTTCCTTGAACACCTTGTATCGCAGTTCAGAAGGAACAAACAACTTGCCTGGAAGACAAGAATCAGGTGCCTCCTCTTGAGCCCCCAACACTTCCGTCTCCAGCTCGGGGTAAAGAGCGGAAACCACTACCCCATCATCCAAAATCGGAGCGGGATCCTCCAAATCCCCCCCCCCCCCCGGAAAGCTACGTGACAACGCATCCGCTTTAACGTTTTTAATCCCAGGGCGATAGGTGAGCACAAAATTGAACCTGGTGAAAAACAAAGACCATCTAGCCTGCCTAGGATTAAAACATTTTGCAGATTGCAGGTAAGCCAGATTATTATAGTCAGTAAATACCCTAATCAGATGGGTAGCCCTTTCTAGCCAATGACGCCACTCTTTAAAGGCCAATTTGATGGCCAACAACTCTCTATTCCCAACATCATAATTTCTTTCGGCGGCCGAGAGTTTCTTGGAGAGAAAAAGCACACGGGTGCCATTTTCTAGGAGAGGGAACCTGCGACAAGACTGCTCCGACTCCCACTTCTGATGCATCAACCTCCACAATGAATGGTTGAGACACATCAGGTTGCATCAGAATGGGAGCAGAAGCAAAACATTTCTTAATAGCATAAAAAGCCTGTAATGCCTCATCCGACCAGACAGAGAAGTCAGGTCAGCGCCCTTCCTAGTCATATCTGTCAAAGGTTTGACAATGGTGGAATAATTCAGGATGAATTTTCTGTAGTAATTAGTAAATCCTAAAAAACGCATCAGTGGTTTCTGATTCTCCGGCCGGTCCCATTCCATTACCGTACGGATCTTTTCGGGATCCATACGAAAACCGAAGGCAGAAAGCAAGTACCCCAAAAAGCCAGCTACTGAACCTCAAACACACATTTTTCCAACTTAGCATACAATTTATTCTCCCGAAGGATCATTAACACATATCTCAAATGATCCTGATGAGTTTTTATATCGGGTGAGTAAATTAGTTTGTCATCGAGGTAAATAACAATGAACCTCCCCACCAAATGATGAAAAATGTAATTGATAAAGCGCTGAAAGATTGCTGGAGCATTACTTAAACCAAAGGGCATGGCTAGGTTCTTGAAGTGACCCTCGGGGGTATTGAAGGCCGTTTTCCATTCATCTTCTTCCCTGATTCTGATCAGATTATAAGCTCCTCTTAAATCCAACTTAGAAAACACCTTGGCACCAACAATCTGATCAAATAGATCCGGAATCAAGGGAAGGGGATAAGGATCACGGACAGTAATGAGATTCAGTTCTCGGAAATCTAGGCACGGTCTAAGGGATCTGTCCTTCTTCGTTACGAAAAAGAAGCCAGCTGCCATAGGAGACTTAGATGGTCTAATATGTCCCTTTGCCAAACTCTCGGCAATATACTCCCGCATAGCTACTCTTTCGGGTTGAGAAAGATTAAATAACCGAGATATTGCTAATTTTGCTCCGGGGATAAGATAGACCAGACAATCATACTCTCGGTGGTGGTGGTGGTGGGGGGGGGGGGCACACTCCTGAGCTCCACCCTCCGAGAATACGTCCGAAAAATCGGAAAGAAACTGAGGCAACACCTTAGTGGACACACCCGAAATAGAGGTACTAAGACAGTTGTTCATACAAAATTCACTCCAATTACTGATTTGTCTTGTTTGCCAGTCAATGGTAGGGTTATGTTTTATCAACCATGGTAAACCCAGAACCATCGGAGCAGGTAAAACTTTCATAACAAAGCAAGAAATGAACTCAACATGAGAATCACCCACCCTCAAATGAATATCCTGAACAATATGAGTTAGACATCTTTGCGAGAGGGGGGTGGAATCTATAGCAAACAATAAAGAGGAGAGAACACAGCCGGCACTACTGTATGCGGTACAGTGCAGGTAACTTGCTCTCAGCAACCTTGCAAAAAATCGAGTGGTGCTCAGCTAAAATGAAAGACAAATGGTATCATCAAAAGTAGAAGAAAAAAGGAAAGCGGCACTCACTGAATCTTCAATAAGTCGTAGCTTTATTCAGGTTAAAACATAGCGGGTGTGGGTCACAAATCGCAGAGAAAAAAGGCAACAGCCGTTTCGCGCAGCAGTCGCGCTTTGTCGAGCCTCTGGTATCACTTTGCTTAATGCGATTGTTTTAAAACCATAACTCTGAAGAAATTGAAAATCAATAAGATTAACCCCTGCGCCACTGTCAACAAATACCTAAACCTTTCCAGAGTCTAGTGCCACCATGGCAGGCAGGAGGAATCGGGTACTGCAGGTAGGATACGAATATGCCTGCTCTGACTCCCCATTCACACTGCTAAGAGTAAGGGAGCTTTTTTTTTCCTTTGAAGGAATCCCCTATTTGTTTCTCATTACCACTTTGAGGTTTAATAAAAGGGCACACATTAACAAAATGACCTTCTTTAGCACAGAAGTAACACAGTCTATTCAGCTTCCTAAAATTCCTATTACTAGAGCAAGAAATAACCTGACCCAATCGCATAGGCTCCTCTCCAGCCCATAATTCAAGTGTCATAGTACCCCAAGGGACAGGAGGGACTGATTCTCCACCTGACAGCACCCCCTACCCGAGGGGAACCCTGCACCTCTGCCTAAGACGTCTATCAATCCGTGCTGCCAAAGACATTGCCGCCACCAAAGAATCAGGTTTTTCATGAAATGCAAGGGCATCTCTCAATCTCTCAGATAGCCCCTGACAGAACTGACTACAGAGTGCAGGATCATTCCTGCCCATCTTCTGAATTCAGCACAATACGATTCAGCAGTACGTACTCCCTGGCACAAGCTGCGCAACTTAGATTCAGCCATATGTAGTGTCCCACTAGGTAGGGGTGGGCACTACACAAGGGTCAATTGGGTCACGTGTTACTCCTACTCCTAAGGGGCAGTGATATTATATTTAACCATGTACTTTAATGTGTTTTCTATGTGTTTTTACATGTATTGTTCCCCTGTGACATTCATAGCAGGCCTATGAGGGTGTAGTTAGGCATCCTAGACACTAGAGGGAGATAGAGAGCCCCTAGTATAAATGTTCAGGCCCAGACAGGGAGGGGTCAGAAGTCTGTAGTCAGGAGTCTGTGGACACAGAAGTGAGAGGGCATCTTAGCCAGAGATATGCTGAGGGCCTCCTCCTGACATGCAGCTAGATAGTCCAGGCTACTAGTTGCTACCAGGAGGCTAGTGAAGGATTATAGCCTGCCTGTTGTTAAAGTGAGCCACAGTTAGCTCAGAAGATTACCCCAAGAGAAGAGATGTGCCTCCTGGGAGAAACCTGCAGTTACCCTCAAACCAAGCAGTGCCATTGCATCCAATTAAGATAAGAAAACTGATGGGCAGAGGAACTATAAAGTAGGAGCAAGGGTCAATACGGGAGGAAGATTATTTACCAAGGATTAAAGCCAGCATTTAGGCATCCGGGCCTTGGGATAGAAACCAGACAGGAGTTCTAAAGAACAGTGTACACTATTTCTCAGGAGAAGGTACAACCTGATTCTGAGTGTGTTGTTGATTACCCTCCAAGTATCTTGCAAGATTATACCTGCCAGTATTTGAAATAAGCCTGCTTATGAAGCATATGATATAAGGGACTGCATTACCATCTTGATGTACAAAGTTGGACTGTTTTAAGTAAAGCAACGTTTGGTTCAATATACCACCTGTGTACCTCACTTATTACTACTGAAAATCGGTGTGCCACCATTACAGGCACTGGCGTCACGATTCTTAAAGGGACCTTGCCTCAGGCACTCAAAACACCTGCAACATCCAGGGCACCTCATCCACCATCAGGCCTGGTCCCTATATACAGAGTGTGCCCCAGAGGAACTTTGTGTCAGCCTCTCCTTCACTGTCGCATGCCTGCCCAGGGTTCTCCTATGAACAGTGAGTAACCCTCGATTGCCCATAACTGTGACTTCACTTCGCAATACCCTGCAGGTCTGGCGTGCTGCTCATAGAGACCCAGTCTGGGTCATCATAAATCAGGCCCAGGGCTCCGAAAAATTCATCCACCAACCGGACGGACTGTGAACCGGTCGGCAGAGAAAAAGCCCAAGACTGAGCGTCACATTTTAGCAGAGAAATAATAATCTCTACCCTTTGGCTTTCATCTCCAGATGAAATCAGATGCAGGCGAAAATACAATTTACAGGACTCTCTGAACCGAACAAAGTTATCACTTCCCCTGGAAAACCTATCAGGGAGAGCGACCTTACGTTCCAGGCAGACCTGGTTTCCCCCAGCGGCGCCAGACACCAAAGTACTCTGACACAGTGCAAGCGAATTGCGGAGGTCAGCTACCTCCAAAGACAACCCCTGCATCAATAGTTTCCATTTTGAAAACAGCAAGGGGAAAAAAATGACGGTATGGCGGGTTATAATGTCACGGTAGGTAAGATAAGGGAAGGAAACAGAACACGACAAGGCAAACAAAACAACTGACTAAGCCCCAAATGCTAGGGAAAAAGGTGTAACCTCCGAGCAATCCCTAAAACATTTTCCCTAAGCTGTTATGCCCATGTGTAGGGATGAGCGAACCCGAACTGTATAGTTTGGGTTCGTACCGAATTTTGGGGTGTTCGTGACACGGACCCGAACCCGAACATTTTCGTAAAAGTCTGGGTTCGGGTTCGGTGTTCGGCGCTTTCTTGGCGCTTTTTGTAAGGCTGCAAAGCAGCCAATCAACAAGCGTCATACTACTTGCCCCAAGAGGCCATCACAGCCTTGCCTACTATTGGCATGGCTGTGATTGGCCAGTGCAGCATGTGACCCAGCCTCTATTTAAGCTGGAGTCACGTAGCGCCGCATGTCACTCTGCTCTGATCAGTGTAGGGATAGGATGCAGATGCTGCTGTTAGGGCGAGATTAGGCAGTGATTTAGTCTTCAAAAACAATTACTGAAGTGATTGATGTACAGCTGTGTATCATTCAACCTCTGCTATTTAATTGCTCACTGTTTTAAGGCTGCCCAGAGCGTTTTTCTGTCACTTTTTTCTGGGGTGATCGGCGGCCATTCTGTGCCTTGTGGTGCGCCAGCACAAGCTGCCACCAAGTCCATTTTTAACCATCAATAGTGTGTGTTTTTTTTTTTTTGCTATATCCTACATCAGAGGCTTGGCTGTGCTTGCTATTTTATTGAGGGGTGAAATACAATTGCCAAAATAGCAGTACCCTAAATCTGGTGTTTCAGCTGTGGCTAGCCAATTGTAATACTGTCTGCTGTCTGGCAAAGGTTATATTTTTTTCTGGGTTGAAATACAATTCCCAAATTAGCAATTCCCTAAATCAGTGGTTTCTGCTGTAGCAGGCCAAGTTTAAATCTATCCATAAAAGGGTATATTAGATTGAAGGTGCGGATAGGGTCATTCTCAATAACTTCAAACGCTACCGTGCATCTCCAAGTCTAATTCTGTCCGTAAACGTATACCTGTCATCCAGCGCCTAAATAATAGGCCTACAATTTATATTCAGCTAAATCTGTGTTTACTGCTGTGGCTGGTCAATTTATTTAGTGTCCGCCAAAGCACAGTTTTTGCTCTGGGTTGAAATACAATTCCCAACTTAGCAATTCCCTAAATCAGTGGTTTCTGCTGTATCAGGCCAAGTTTAAATCTATCCATGAAAGGGTATATTAGATTGAAGGTGCGGATAGGGTCATTCTCAATAACTTCAAACGCTACCGTGCATCTGCAAGTCTAATTCTGTCCGTAAACGTATACCTGTCATCCAGCGCCTAAATAATAGGCCTACAATTTATATTCAGCTAAATCTGTGTTTACTGCTGTGGCTGGAAAAGTTATTTAGTCTCCGTCAAAGCACAGTTTTTGTTCTGGGTTGAAATACAATTCCCAACTTAGCAATTCCCTAAATCAGTGGTTTCTGCTGTATAAGGTCAAGTTTAAATCTATCCATAAAAGGATATATTAGATTGAAGGTGCGGATAGGGTCATTCTCAATAACTTCAAACGCTACCGTGCATCGCCAAGTCTAATTCTGTCCGTAAACGTATACCTGTCATCCACCGCCTAAATACTAGGCCTACAATTTATATTCAGCTACAGTCAGGTCCATAAATATTGGGACATCAACACAATTCTATTCTGGCTCTATACACCGCCACAATGGATTTGAAATGAAACAAACAAGATGTGCTTTAACTGCAGACTGTCAGCTTTAATTTGAGGGTATTTACATCCAAATCAGGTGAACGGTTTAGGAATTACAGCAGTTTGCATATGTGCCTCCCACTTGTTAAGGAACCTAAAGTAATGGGACAGAATAATAATCATAAATCAAACTTTCACTTTTTAAGACTTGGTTGCAAATCCTTTGCAGTCAATTACAGCCTGAAGTCTGGAACGCATAGACATCACCAGACGCTGGGTTTCATCCCTGGTTATGCTCTGCCAGGCCTCTACTGCAACTGTCTTCAGTTCCTGCTTGTTCTTGGGGCATTTTCCCTTCAGTTTTGTCTTCAGCAAGTGAAATGCATGCTCAATCGGATTCAAGTCAGGTGATTGACTTGGCCATTGCATAACATTCCACTTCTTTCCCTTAAAAAACTTTTTGGTTGCTTTTGCAGTATGCTTTGGGTCATTGTCCATCTGCACTGTGAAACGCTGTCCAATGAGTTCTGAAGCATTTGGCTGAATATGAGCAGATAATATTGCCCGAAACACTTCAGAATTCATCCTGCTGCTTTTGTCAGCAGTCACATCATCAATAAATACAAGAGAACCAGTTCCATTGGCAGCCATACATGCCCATGCCATGACACTACCACCACCATGCTTCACTGATGAGGTGGTATGCTTAGGATCATGACCAGTTCCTTTCTTCTACATACTCTTCTCTTCCCATCACTCTGGTACAAGTTGATCTTGGTCTCATCTGTCCATAGGATGTTGTTCCAGAACTGTGAAGGCTTTTTTAGATGTTGTTTGGCAAACTCTAATCTGGCCTTCCTATTTTTGAGGCTCACCAATGGTTTACATCTTGTGGTGAACCCTCTGTATTCACTCTGGTGAAGTCTTCTCTTGATTGTTGACTTGACACACATACACCTACCTCCTGGACAGTGTTCTTGATCTGGCCAACTGTTGTGTAGGGTGTTTTCTTTACCAGGGAAAGAATTATTCGGTCATTCACGACAGTTGTTTTCCGTGGTCTTTCGGGTCTTTTGGTTTTGCTGAGCTCACCAGTGCATTCCTTCTTTTTAAGAATGTTCCAAACAGTTGTTTTGGCCACGCCTAATGTTTTTGCTATCTCTCAGATTTTTTTTTAATTTTTTTTTCAGCCTAATGATGGCTTGCTTCACTGATAGTGACAGCTCTTTGGATCTCATCTTGAGAGTTGACAGCAACAGATTCCAAATGCAAATAGCACACTTGAAATGAACTCTGGACCTTTTATCTGCTCGTTGTAATTAGGATAATGAGGGAATAACACACACCTGGCCATGGAACAGCTGAGAAGCCACTTGTCCCATTACTTTTGGCCCCCTAACAAGTGGGAGGCACATATGCAAACTGTTGTAATTCCTACACCGTTCACCTGATTTGGATGTAAATACCCTCAAATTAAAGCTGGCAGTCTGCAGTTAAAGCACATCTTGTTCGTTTCATTTCAAATCCATTGTGGTGGTGTATAGAGCCAAAAATGTTAGAATTGTGTCGATGTCCCAATATATATGGACCTGACTGTAAATCTGTGGTTACTGCTGTGCCTGTATTAGTGTAATACGGTACCTAAGTAGATAGCCAGATAGTGTTAGGTGCCTGTAAAAAAAAGGCCTGAATTTGAATTCAATACATTGGGCCAAATAATTTTTTTATTATTGTGGTAAACGATAACAATGAGGAAAACATCTAGTAAGGGACGCGGATATGGTCGTGGTGGTATTAGTGGACCCTCTGGTGCTGGGAGAGGACGTGGCCGTTCTGCCACAGCCACACGTCCTAGCGTACCAACTACCTCAGGTCCCAGTAGACGCCAGAATTTACAGCGATATTTGGTGGGGCCCAATGCCGTTCTAAGGATGGTAAGGCCTGAGAAGGTACAGGCATTAGTCAATTGGGTGGCCGACAGTGGATCCAGCACGTTCACATTATCTCCCACCCAGTCTTCTGCAGAAAGCGCACAGATGGCACCTGAAAACCAAGCCCATCAGTCTGTCACATCACCTTCATGCATATCAGGGAAACTGTCTGAGCCTCAACTTATGCAGCAGTCTCTTATGCTGTTTGAAGACTCTGCTGGCAGGGTTTCCCAAGGGCATCCACCTAGCCCTTCCCCAGCGGTGGAAGACATAGAATGCACTGATGTACAACCACTTATGTTTCCTGATGATGAGGACATGGGAATACCACCTCAGCACGTCTCTGATGATGAAACACAGGTGCCAACTGCTGCGTCTTTCTGCAGTGTGCAGACTGAACAGGAGGTCAGGGAGGAAGACTGGGTGGAAGACGATGCAGGGGACGATGAGGTCCTAGACCCCACATGGAATGAAGGTCGTGCCACTGACTTTCAGAGTTCGGAGGAAGAGGCAGTGGTGAGACCGAGCCAACAGCATAGCAAAAGAGGGAGCAGTGGGCAAAAGCAGAACACCCGCCGCTAAGAGAGTCCGCCTGCTACTGGCCACCGCCATCTGGGACAGAGCACCCCAAAGGCAGCTTCAAGGAGTTCCCTGGCGTGGCAGTTCTTCAAACAATGTGCTGACGACAAGAACCGAGTGGTTTGCACGCTGTGCCATCAGAGCCTGAAGCGAGGCATTAACGTTCTGAACCTTAGCACAACCTGCATGACCAGGCACCTGCATGCAAAGCATGAACTGCAGTGGAGTCAACACCTTAAAAACAAGGAACTCACTCAGGCTCCCCCTGCTACCTCTTCTGCTGCTGCCTCGGCCTCTTCCTCCACCTCTGGAGGTACGTTGGCACCTGCTGCCCAGAAAACAGAGGATGTACCACCAGCACCACCACCTCAGTCTACAAGCATCTCAACTATGTCACACGGCAGCGTTCAGCTCTCCATCTCATAAACATTTGAGAGAAAGCGTAAATTCCCACCTAGCCACCCTCGATCCCTGGCCCTGAATGCCAGCATTTCTAAACTACTGGCCTATGAAATGCTGTCATTCTGGCTGGTGGACACAGACAGCTTCAAACAGCTCATATCGCTTGCTGTCCCACAGTATGTTGTTCCCAGCCGCCACTACTTCTCCAAGAGAGCCGTGCCTTCCCTGCACAACCAAGTATCCGATAAAATCAAGTGTGCACTGCGGAACGCCATCTGTGGCAAGGTCCACCTAACCACAGATATGTGGACCAGTAAGCATGGCCAGGGACGCTATATCTCCCTAACTGCACACTGGGTAAATGTAGTGGCGGCTGGGCCCCAGGCGGAGAGCTGTTTGGCGCACGTCTTTCCGCCGCCAAGGATCGCAGGGCAACATTCTTTGCCTCCTGTATCCTCCTCCTCCTACTCGGCTTCCTCCTCCTCTTCTTCCACCTGCTCATCCAGTCAGCCACACACCTTCACCACCAACTTCAGCACAGCCCGGGGTAAACGTCAGCAGGCCATTCTGAAACTCATATGTTTGGGAGACAGGCCCCACACCGCGCAGGAGTTGTGGTGGGGTATTGAACAATAGACCGACGAGTGGTTGCTGCTGGTGAGCCTCAAGCCCGGCCTGGTGGTGTGCGATAATGGGCGAAATCTCGTCGCAGCTCTGGGACTAGCCGGTTTGACGCACATCCCTTGCCTGGCGCATGTGCTGAATTTGGTGGTGCAGAAGTTCATTCACAACTACCCCGACATGTCAGAGCTGCTGCATAAAGTGCGGGCCGTCTGTGCGCGCTTCCGGCGTTCACATCCTGCCGCTGCTCGCCTGTCTGCGCTACAGCGTAACTTCGGCCTTCCCGCTCACCGCCTCATATGCGGCGTGCCCACCAGGTGGAACTCCACCTTGCACATGCTGGACAGACTGTGCGAGCAGCAGCAGGCCATAGTGGAGTTTCAGCTGCAGCACGCACAGGTCAGTCGCACTGCGGAACAGCACCACTTCACCACCAATGACTGGGCCTCCATGCGAGACCTGTGTGCCCTGTTGCGCTGTTTCGAGTACTCCACCAACATGGCCAGTGGTGATGACGCCGTTATCAGCGTTACAATACCATTTCTATGTCTCCTTGAGAAAACACTTAGGGCGATGATGGAAGAGGAGGTGGCCCAGGAGGAGGAGGAGGAGGAGGAAGAGGGATCATTTTTAGCACTTTCAGGCCAGTCTCTTAGAAGTGACTCAGAGGGAGGTTTTTTGCAACAGCAGAGGCCAGGTACAAATGTGGCCAGACAGGGCCCACTACTGGAGGACGAGGATGAGGAGGATGAGGAGGAGGATGAGGATGAAGCATGTTCACAGCGGGGTGGCACCCAACGCAGCTCGGGCCCATCACTGGTGCGTGGCTGGGGGGAAACGCAGGACGATGACGATACTGTCACGGAACCATGAACCAGACGTACAACAAGAGATAAGTGAAAATAAGAAGGCTTTATTGCAAATCAAGCTATAAAGCAAAAGTCCAAACGGATGGTGAAACCGAAGCAGAGTCTTTGCGTAGCCAGAGGTCAGGAAACCGGAAGGGTAGTCAGACGAAGCCAGGATCAGGAACCAGCAGGGTAGTCAGACGAAACCAGGATCAGGAACCAGCAGGGAAGTCAGACGAAGCCAGGATTAGGAACCAGAAGCAGCAGCAGTCTTAGAAGCATGTGAACACAGGAGGACCAAGCAAGGAACTGACGCCACAGACCTCCTATATATATGAGCTAGGCATCCAGCTCCTCCCAGTGGGAAGGAGGAGCCGCGGGGTGGAAGGCTACAAGAAACCCAGAAACCAAGATGGCCGCCAGCACATGTCAAACGAGGGAGAACAGCAAGAAGGTAAGACCATGACAGTACCTCCCCCTCAAGGGCCCCTCCTCCGCGGAGCAAAAAACGGTTTCTGAGGGAAGCGTGCGTGGAAGGCTCGGAGCAAGGCAGGAGCATGGACATCTGCGGAGGGAACCCAGGAACGCTCCTCTGGACCATAACCACGCCAATGGACCAAAAACTGCACCCGACCGCGGACCAGGCGTGAGTCCAGGATATTGCTCACCTCATACTCCTCATGATTGCCCACTTGGACCGGACGAGGCCGAGGAACCGAGGAAGTGAAACGATTACACACCAGTGGCTTCAACAGGGAGACATGAAACACGTTGGAGATCCGCATGCCAGGAGGAAGCGCAAGGGCATAGGCTACCGGGTTTACCCTGCGAAGCACTCGGAAGGGACCAACAAAGCGAGGAGCCAGCTTGGGAGTGGGCACTCGAAGGTTGAGGTTGCGGGTGGACAACCATACACGGTCTCCGACCTGGTAGGAAGGAGCAGGCGCTCGTGTGCGATCAGCCTGGAGTTTCTGGCGCTGCGCAGAGACCTCAAGGGACTTCTGGATCTGTACCCAAGAAGCACGTAGGACGGAAAGGTGATCCTCCACAGCAGGAATATCCTGGGGAGAGAATACCTCCGGTAAGACGGCAGGTTGGAACCCATAATTGGCCAAGAAGGGAGACGTCCCAGAGGAAGAGTTCACCGCCGTGTTCCTGGCAAACTCAGCCCAAGGCAGGAGGTCAACCCAATTGTCTTGGTGATCGGAGACATAGCAACGAAGGAATTGCTCCAAGGCCTGATTGGATCGTTCTGCGGCCCCATTGGACTGAGGGTGGTAGGCCGAGGAGAAGGAGAGATGAATCCCCAACTGGGAGCAAAAGGCGCGCCAGAACCTGGACACAAACTGACTCCCCCGATCCGACACAATCTCCTTGGGCAAACCGTGCAACCGGAAGACCTCCCTGGCAAAAATCGTGGCCAACTCTTGTGCAGAGGGTAACTTCTTGAGAGGAACACAGTGGCACATTTTGGAAAACCGATCCACAATCATGAGAATGACCGTATGGCCTCGGGATGCAGGGAGGTCCACAATGAAATCCATCCCCAGGTGTGACCATGGGCGCTCCCCGGTAGCTATGGGTTGCAGAAGCCCCAACGGAAGGTGCCGAGGGGACTTACTCTGGGCACAAACGGAGCATGCCGCTACATATGCGGCGATGTCGGAACGTAGGGAAGGCCACCAGAACAGACGTGAAACAGCCCAGGACAGCTGATTCTTTCCAGGATGCCCCGCGGTCTTGGAGTTATGGTAGGTTCGCAACAACCGAGTGCGCAACTCCTCAGGCACAAAACATCTGCCGTTGGGTCTCCCAGAGGGAGCACCAGATTGAGCCGCCAAAATCTGCTCACCCAGAGGAGAGGTCAGGCTGGTGCGAATGGCGGCCAAGATCTGATTCGGAGGTATGACCGAGGTCGGAATTGACTCCTCCCTGGACAGCTCGGAGTACTGTCGTGATAAGGCATCCGCCCTGATGTTCTTGGAACCGGGTAGGTAGGAGACCACGTAATTAAAACGTGACAAGAACAGAGCCCATCTGGCCTGACGTGGTGTCAATCTCTTGGCCTCAGAAAGGTAGGTCAGATTCTTGTGGTCCGTCAGGATGAGAACCGGAACCACCGAACCCTCGAGCAAGTGCCTCCATTCTTTAAGGGCCTGCACGATGGCCAATAACTCCCTGTCACCAATCTGATAGTTGCACTCTGCGGGAGACAGTTTCCGGGAGTAAAACCCACAAGGAAGCAGAGGACCCTCTGGTGTTCTACGCTGAGACAGAAGGGCGCCTACTCCCGTCTCAGACGCGTCCACCTCGAGGACAAAGGGCAACCCAGGGTTGGGATGCGACAGAATGGGAGCCGACACAAAGGCGGATTTTAGGGTCTCAAAAGCTCGGATGGCCTCGAGCGGCCAGACCTGGGAATTACTGCCCTTCCTGGTTAGATCCGTGAGAGGCTTGGCCAGCATGGAAAAGTCCCTGATGAACTTCCGATAATAATTGGCGAAGCCCAAAAAGCGCTGCAGGGAACGAAGACCACTGGGCTGGGGCCACTGTAAGACAGCCGAAACCTTCTCAGGATCCATGGAGAACCCCTCAGCGGAAATGATGTACCCTAAGAAGGTTACCTGGGATTGGTGAAATTCGCATTTCTCAAGCTTACCGAACAGCTTGTTCTCTCGTAACCGTTGCAACACTCGTCTGACATCCAGAATGTGGGCCTCCATGGATTCAGAATATACCAAGATGTCATCCAAATAGACCACCACACACTGCTGCAACAGGTCACGGAAAACATCGTTGATGAATTCCTGAAAGACTGCGGGCGCATTGCACAACCCAAAGGGCATAACCAAGGATTCATAATGACCGGTCCTGGTGTTAAACGCGGTCTTCCACTCATCGCCCGCCTTGATCCTTACCAGGTTATATGCCGCCCTCAGGTCGAGTTTGGTAAAGACCGTGGCCCCTTTAAGGCGATCGAACAGCTCGGAAATCAAGGGTATCGGGTAAGCGTTCTTGATCGTGATGCGATTGAGACCCCTGTAATCGATGCAAGGCCTCAACTCACCGCCCTTCTTTTTCACAAAGAAAAATCCAGCCCCTGCCGGGGACGAGGATTTGCGAATGTGTCCGCGTGAAAGCGCCTCCCTCACGTACTCCTCCATGGCCTCATTCTCCGCTACCGACAGTGGATAGACCTTGCCACGAGGAGGAACGGCACCAGATTGTAACTCTATGGCACAATCGTATGGGCGGTGCGGAGGTAGGGCAACCGCACGCACCTTATCGAATACATCCCGGTACTTCTCGTATTCAGGAGGCAACAGAGAGTCCGAGGAAGTACACAGCAACTTGGCAGGCCCATGGATGCAACTAGCCCCACACTGCGGTGACCACGAGAGGATCTCGGCCGATCTCCAATCGAAAGTCGGATTATGCTTCTGGAGCCAGGGGTACCCCAAGACCACCGAGTAGTGTGGAGACGAAATAACCTGGAGGCAGACCGACTCTCTGTGAACGGCACCAATGGCTATCCCCACTGGAAGGGTCTCATGAGTCACGTGTGGCGGCAGAAGGGGTCTGCCGTCTATCGCCTCAAGAGCCAGTGGGGAACCTCGAGCTTGCAGAGGAATGGAATTGGCGGCAGCGAACATACTATCAATGAACAAACCACCAGCACCAGAGTCCACCAACGCCTGGGTCGTCACCGAGCCCCCGACCCAGGAGAGGACAACAGTGATCAGTGGTTTGTCAACACGGGAAACCGGGGACGAGGAGACTCCACCCAAGATCTGCCCCCGACAGGATCTCAGGTACGAGCGTTTTCCCGGACGGTTCGGACATGCCAACCGAAAATGCCCACCGAGACCACAGTACATGCATCGGCCCTCGCGTCTCCGGAGTGCCCTCTCCCCCTCGGACAGGCGAGCAAACCCCAGCTGCATGGGTTCACCCCCAGACAAGTCATCCCCAGGAGGCGTGGGAGGAGAGGGAGGCACGGGTGGGATAGCAAACGTAGGCGCCAATCTGTTAGAAGACCTCCGCAGGCTCTCCTTAAAGGAAGGTCTCTCCCTGAGTCTGGTGTCAATCAAAATCAGGAAAGAAATAAGAGCCTCGAGCTCCACTGGTAGGTCCTTAGCTGCAACCTCATCCTTCAAGGCATCCGAGAGACCATGAGAGAAAGCAGCGACCAGAGCCTCATTATTCCAGCCCACCTCTGCTGCCAGGGTACGAAACTCAATGGCGTATTCGGCTACGGATCGTGAACCCTGTCTGATGGACATAAGGAGCTTCGCAGCAGAGGCAGCACGAGCCGGCACATCGAATACCTTCCGAAGAGAAGCAATGAAACCGGAAAACTCGGCAACCACCGGATCGTTGTTCTCCCATAAAGGGCTGGCCCAGGCCAAGGCCTTGTCTGCGAGCAGCGAGATCAAGAAGCCCACCTTTGATCTCTCAGTAGGAAAGGCATGTGGCAGCAACTCGAAATAAATGCACACCTGGTTAAGGAAACCTCGGCACTGAGTTGGCTCTCCCCCAAAGCGCTGTGGAAGAGGGGCAGAACCGGACATACCCCGAAACACCGCAGGCGCAACAACAGGTGTCGGGGTAGACTCTGGCGCAACAACCGGAGCGGCAGTAGGAGCGAAATGAGCCGTGCGTTCAAGCAGGGTTACAACGCCACAGCGAACCGACCCAACAGGTGATCCTGCTGATCAAGTCTGGCAACCAGCGTGGGTAGCGAGGATGGCCCTGTACCGTCAGAATTCATGGCTTGGTCCTAATGTCACGGAACCATGAACCAGACGTACAACAAGAGATAAGTGAAAATAAGAAGGCTTTATTGCAAATCAAGCTATAAAGCAAAAGTCCAAACGGATGGTGAAACCGAAGCAGAGTCTTTGCGTAGCCAGAGGTCAGGAAACCGGAAGGGTAGTCAGACGAAGCCAGGATCAGGAACCAGCAGGGTAGTCAGACGAAACCAGGATCAGGTACCAGCAGGGAAGTCAGACGAAGCCAGGATTAGGAACCAGAAGCAGCAGCAGTCTTAGAAGCATGTGAACACAGGAGGACCAAGCAAGGAACTGACGCCACGGACCTCCTATATATATGAGCTAGGCATCCAGCTCCTCCCAGTGGGAAGGAGGAGCCGCGGGGTGGAAGGCTACAAGAAACCCAGAAACCAAGATGGCCGCCAGCACATGTCAAACGAGGGAGAACAGCAAGAAGGTAAGACCATGACAGATACGCCTCCCACAGAGGACAGCTTGTCCTTACCTCTGGGCAGCCTGGCACACATGAGCGACTACATGCTGCAGTGCCTGCGCAACGACAGCAGAGTTGCCCACATTTTAACGTGTGCGGACTATTGGGTTCCCACCCTGCTGGATCCCCGGTACAAAGACAATGTGCCCACCTTACTTCCTGCACTGGAGCGTGATTGGAAGATGCACGAGTACAAGCGCACGTTGGTAGACGCGCTACTGAGAGCATTCCCAAATGTCACAGGGGAACAAGTGGAAGCCCAAGGCGAAGGCAGAGGAGGAGCAAGAGGTCGCCAACGCAGCTGTGTCACGGCCAGCTCCTCTGAGGGCAGGGTTAGCATGGCAGAGATGTGGAGAAGTTTTGTCACCACGCCACAGCTAACTACACCACCACCTGATACGAAACGTGTTAGCAGGAGGCAGCATTTCACTAACATGGTGGAACAGTACGTGTGCACACCCCTCGACGTACTGACTGATGGTTCGGCCCCATTCAACTTCTGGGTCTCCAAATTGTCCATATGACCAGAGCTAGCCTTTTATGCCTTGGAGGTGCTGGCCTGCCCGGTGGCCAGCGTTTTGTCTAAACGTGTATTCAGCACGGCAGGGGGCGTCATTACAGACAAACGCAGCCGCCTGTCCACAGCCAATGTGGACAAGCTGACGTTCATAAAAATGAACCAGGCATGGATCCCACAGGACCTGTCCATCCCTTGTGCAGATTAGACATTTATAACTGCATCCCCTTAACAATATATTCTTGTACTCCAGGGCACTTCATTCAATCCTCTTTTTTTAATTTTACCATTATATTGCGGGGCAACCCAAAGTTGAATGAACCTCTCCTCCGTCTGGGTGCCGGGGCCTAAATATCTGACAGTGGCCTGTTCCAGTGGTGGGTGACATGAAGCCTGATTCTCTGCAATGGGACCATTCTCGTCTGTCTGGGTGCCGGGGCCTAAATATCTGACAGTGGCCTGTTCCAGTGTTGGGTGACATGAAGCCTGATTCTCTGCAATGGGACCTCTCTCCTCTGTCTGGGTGCCGGGGCCTAAATATCTGACAGTGGTGGGTGACATGAAGCCGGATTCTCTGCTATGGGACCTCTCTCCTC
This sequence comes from Bufo bufo, assembly GCF_905171765.1. Classification (NCBI taxonomy): domain Eukaryota; kingdom Metazoa; phylum Chordata; class Amphibia; order Anura; family Bufonidae; genus Bufo; species Bufo bufo. Next base: position 271,644,619 of record NC_053394.1, on the reverse strand, counting down.
GGTCTGGGTGCCGGGGCCTAAACATATCTGACAGTGACCTGTTCCAGTGTTGGGTGACATGAAGCATGATTCTCTGCTATGACATGAAGCCTGATTCTCTGCTATGGGACCTCTCTCCTCTGTCTGGGTGCCGGGGCCTAAACATATCTGACAGTGGCCTGTTCCAGTGTTGGGTGACATGAAGCATGATTCTCTGCTATGACATGAAGCCTGATTCTCTGCTATGGGACCTCTCTCCTCTGTCTGGGTGCCGGGGCCTAAACATATCTGACAGTGGCCTGTTCCAGTGTTGGGTGACATGAAGCATGATTCTCTACTATGACATGAAGCCTGATTCTCTGCTATGGGACCTCTCTCCTCTGTCTTGGTGCCAGGGCCTAAAAATATCTGACAGTGGCCTGTTCCAGTGTTGGGTGACATGAAGCCTGATTCTCTGCTATGACATGAAGCCTGAATCTCTGCTATGGGACCTCTCTCTGTCTGGGTGCCGGGGCCTAAAAATATCTGACAATGGCCTGTTCCAGTGGTGGGTGACATGAAGCCTGATTCTCTGCTATGACATGTAGCCTGATTCTCTGCTATGGGACCTTTCTCCACTGTCTGGGTGCCGGGGCCTAAAAATATCTGACAGTGGCCTGTTCCAGTGTTGGGTGACATGAAGCATGGTTCTCTGCTATGACATGAAGCCTGATTCTCTTCTATGGGACCTCTCTCCTCTGTCTGGGTTCCTGGGCCTAAAAATATCTGACAGTGGCCTGTTCCAGTGTTGGGTGACATGAAGCATGATTCTCTGCTATGACATGAAGCCTTATTCTCTGCTATGGGACCTCTCTCCTCTGTGTGGGTGCCGGGGCCTAAACATATCTGACAGTGGCCTGTTCCAGTGTTGGGTGACGTGAAGCCTGATTCTCTGCTATGACATGAAGCCTAAATCTCTGCTATGGGACCTCTCTCCTCTGTCTGGGTGCCGGGGCCTAAAAATATCTGACAATGGCCTGTTCCAGTGGTGGGTGACATGAAGCCTGATTCTTTGCTATGACATGAAGCCTGATTCTCTGCTATGGGACCTCTCTCCAATTGATTGGTTCATTTTTATTTATTTTATTTTTATTAATTTCCTTATCCACATTTGTTTGCAGGGGATTTACCTACATTTTGCTGCCTTTTGCAGCCCTCTAGCCCTTTCCTGGGCTGTTTTACAGCCTTTTTAGTGCCGAAAAGTTCGGGTCCCCATTGACTTCAATGGGGTTCGGGTTCGGGGAGAAGTTTGAGTCGAGTTCGGATCCCGAACCCGAACATTTCCGGGAAGTTCGGCCGAACTTCTCGAACCCGAACATCCAGGTGTTCGCTCAACTCTACCCATGTGCATATTTTGATGGTAGATATGCACATGCCCACGTACCTAAGGCTATAACACACTGTACCAAACCCTCAGATGTAGGGAAGAGGGAAAGAGACACCCAGCTCCTTCAACAACCAAAGGAGCTAGCGTCACCCTAGAGGCCTAGTAAAAACAGACACAGAAGGAATAAGGGAAAAGGACTTATCTAGAGATGTGTTGCAGAGGACGATCCACCAAACTTCCAGAGCTCACACAAGGCAGAACTATAACCCACAAAGGCTATAGGGAGAGGGAGGAATAAATAGCCTCACCAATTATCTAAAGAACAACACCTGGAAGGAGGTGGGAATCAGTTCTAACCCACAGCAAAACAAACTGTCAGATCGAGTCACATGCAGCAACTCTGACAGATCTCCTCAGAACTAGTGATGGCCCGAATAGTTCGCCGGCGAATAGTTCCCAGCGAACATAGCTTGTTCGCGTTCGCCACGGCGGGTGAACATATGCGATGTTCGGTCCGCCCCCTATACATCATCATTGAGTAAACTTTGACCCTGTACCTCACAGTCAGCAGACACATTCCAGCCAATCAGCAGCAGACCCTCCCTCCCAGACCCTCCCACCTCCTGGACAGCATCAATTTTAGATTAATTCGGAATCTGCATTCTCAGTGAGAGAAGGGACAGTGCTGCTGCTGCTGCTGATTCAATAGGGAAATCGTTAGCTAGGGCAGTGTTCTGTGTCCACAGACTCATCTGCTGTAAGGACAGCGTCCTGACAGCACCCAAAAAAGACCTTTTCAGGGCTGGTACATCAGTCTGCTTTTTATATATATATATATATATATATATATATTGCAGTTGTTTGCCCGTGTGTGAGAGGCTGCAGGCTCAGTCACAGACAGTACTGTGTACACACCATTCATACAGGGTGTGACAGAAAATACCTTGCAGATAAAAAAAAATTATATTTAATATTTTTCTGCGATCTAATGACATTTGCAAGCCAGTGTGTGTCAGGCTCACACAGACTGTATTGTGGCCACTGGCTAGTGGCTAGGCCTCCACTTATACCTTTACAGGGTGTCACTCACTCACAAATACCTCGCAGATAAAAATAAATTCTATTTAATATTTTTCTGTGATCTAATCACATTTGCAAGCCCGTGTGTGTCAGGCCCACACAGACTGTATTGTGGCCACTGGCTAGTGGCTAGGCCTCCACTTATACCTTTACAGGGTGTAACTCACTCACAAATACCTTGCAGATAAAAAAAAATTATATTTAATATTTTTCTGCGATCTAATCACAGTTGCAAGCCCGTGTGTGTCAGGCCCACACAGACTGTATTGTGGCCAATGGCTAGGCCTCCTCTTATACCGTGTCACTCACTCAAATACCTTTCAGATAAAAAAAATTCTATTTAATATTTTTCTGCGATCTAATCACATTTGTAAGCCAGTGTGTGTCAGGCCCACACAGACTGTTTTGTGGCCACTGGCTAGTGGCTAGGCCTCCACTTATACCATTACAGGGTGTCACTCACTCACAAATACCTTGCAGATAAAAAAAAAATATATTTAATATTTTTCTGTGATCTAATCACATTTGCAAGCCCGTGTGTGTCAGGCCCACACAGACTGTATTGTGGCCAATGGCTAGGCCTCCACTTATACCGTGTCACTCACTCAAATACCTTTCAGATAAAAAAAATTCTATTTAATATTTTTCTGCGATCTAAACACATTTGCAAGCCAGTGTGTGTCAGGCCCACACAGACTGTATTGTGGCCACTGGCTAGTGGCTAGGCCTCCACTTATACCTTTACAGGGTGTCACTCACTCACAAATACCTCACAGATAAAAACAAATTATATTTAATCTTTTTCTGTGATATAATCACAGTTGCAAGCCAGTGTGTGTCAGGCCCACACAGACTGTACTGTGCACACTGCCCACCACTTATATAGGGTGGCACAGTACCTTGCACGCATAATAACACTTATCTAATAAAAAATTACAGGCAGAGGCAGGCCACGCCGCAGGAGCCGTCGTGTTCGTGGTGCTGTGATTTCCACTGGCCCTGGAATAATGCCCAGTATTCAGAGTCCACGTACCCTGAACCCCAAAAATTCTGAGAAAATAGTTGATTGGCTTACACAAGACACCCAATCTTCGACAGCTTCCGCTAAGAACCTTGACGCACCATCCTCCTCCAGCTCAGCTTTGGTTACCTGCTCTCAAGTTACCACTCTCCCGCCCGCCGCCACCACCACCACCATTACCACCATAGCCACCACAACCATTATTGCCAGAGGATGAAGATAACAGGGATATGTCTCAGTCAGGCAGCATTACACACATGGACGTACAGTGTGATGATGATGATGATGTTGTACCCGCTGCTGCTTCCTTTGCTGAGGTGTCAGATACAAGTGAAGTGAAGTGGTTGATGATGACGATGTGTATGTGGATGCCACGTGGGTGCCTGCTCGAAGAGAAGAAGAAGAGGGGGAAAGTTCAGAAGGGGAGACAGAGAGAAGGAGGAGACGAGTTGGAAGCAGGGGGAGGTCGTCGCAAGGAGCTAGTGGCACAGTCAGACAGCATGTATCGGCACCCGGGGTCAGCCAGACAGCACGCCAATCAACGCATGCTGTTGCCACCACCATAATGTCGTCATTGCAAAGCTCAGCAGTGTGGCATTTTTTTTGTGTGTCTGCCTCTGACAACAGCGATGCAATTTGCAACCTGTGCCAAAAGAAACTGAGTTGTGGGAAATCCAACACCCACCTAGGTACAACTGCTTTGCGAAGGCACATGATCGCACATCACAAACGCCTATGGGATCAATACATGATGACGAGTAGAAGCAGCATACAAGCTCAAAGCCACCATCCTCCTCCTGGTCCAGCATCTTCAGCCACGTCAACCACTGCTGTCCTCCGTGGCCCCCTCTCAACCACCCGCCACTCCGCCTCTCACCTTCAGCAGTTCCATCTCATCTGCCCACAGTCAGGTGTCTGTAAAGGAAATGTTTGAGCGTAGGAAGCCAATTTCACACAGTCACCCCCTTGCCCGGCGTCTGACAGCTGGCTTGACGGAACTCTTAGCCTGCCAGCTTTTACCATACCAGCTGGTGGAGTCTGAGGCCTTCAAAAAATTTGTTGCTATTGGGACACCACAGTGGAAGGTACCCGGACGAATTTTTTTTTCAAAAAAGGCAATCCCAAACCTCTACTCAGTGATTGAAAAGGAAGTCATGGCATCTCTGGCATACAGTGTTGGGGCAAGGGTCCATCTGACCACTGATACCTGGTCTGCAAAGCACGGTCAGGGCAGGTATATCACCTACACTGCGCATTGGGTCAACCTGCTGACGGCTGACAAGCATGGAATGCGTGGCTCTGCAGCGAAGTTGGTGACACCGCCACAACTTGCAGACAGGCCTACTGGCACCTCCTTTACTCCTCCTACTCCATCCTCTTCCATAACCTCCTCGGCTGAGTCCTCTTCTGCTGCGGCGTCTGGCTGCACATCATCTGAATCCCCCCAGCTCCCCAGGGGCTATTCCACATCCCGGATACAACAGTGTTACGCTGTCTTGAGGTTGACTTGCCTGAGAGCAGAGAGCCACACCGGACCAGCACTCCTGTCCGCCCTGAACGCACAGGTGGATCAGTGGCTGACCCCGCACCAACTGGAGATCGGCAAAGTGGTGTGTGACAATGGAAGCAATTTGTTGGCGGCATTGAATTTGGGCAAGTTGTCACATGTGCCGTGCATGGCACATGTGTTGAAGCTCATCGTACAATGCTTTGTGTCTAAGTACCCAGGCTTACAGGACGTCCTCAAGCAGGCCAGGAAGGTGTGTGGCCATTTCAGGCGTTCCTACAGGGCCATGGCGCACTTTTCAGACATTCAGCGCCGAAACAAAATGCCAGTGAGGCGCTTGATTTGCGACAGCCCGACACGTTGGAATTCAACACTCCTAATGTTCGACCGCCTGCTCCAACAAGAAAAAGCCGTCAACGAGTATTTGTATGACCGGGGTGCTAAGACAGCCTCTGCGGAGCTGGGAATTTTTTTGCCACGTTACTGGACGCTCATGAGCAATGCCTGTAGGCTCATGCGTCCTTTTGAGGAGGTGACAAACCTAGTCAGTCGCACCGAAGGCACCATCAGCGACCTCATCCCATTTGTTTTCTTCCTGGAGTGTGCCCTGCGAAGAGTGCTGGATCAGGCTGTAGATGAGCGGGAAGAGGAAGAAGAAGAGTTGTGGTCACCATCACCACTAGAAACAGCCTTGTCATCATCGCTTGCCGGACCTGTGGCAACCCTGGAAGAGGAGTATGAGGAAGAGGAGTCAGAGGAGGAATGTGGCTTTGAGGAGGAGGAAGACCAACCACAGCAGGCATCCCAGGGTGCTCGTTGTTGTCACCTATCTGGGACCCGTGGTGTTGTACGTGGCTGGGGTGAAGAACAGACCGTCAATGACATCTGTGAGGACAAGGAACGGGAAATGAGTAGCTTGGCATCCAACCTTGTGCAAATGGGGTCTTTCATGCTGTCATGTCTGTTGAGGGACCCTCGTATAAAAAGGATGAAGGAGAATGACCTGTACTGGGTGGCCACGCTACTAGACCCCTAAGCAGAAAGTGGCGGAAATGTTACCAAATTACCGAAAGTCAGAAAGGATGCAGCAGTTCAAAACAAAACTATGCTTTACACAGCTTATAAGGGGGATGTCACAGCACAACGGGAATCTAACAGGGGAAGAGGTGAAAGTAATCCTCCTCCTACCACGACCACGGCGGCAAGGACAGGACGCTTTACAGATGTGTTGTTGATGGAGGACATGCAGAGCTTTTTCAGTCCTACACATCGCCACAGCCCTTCGGGATCCAGCCTTAGAGAACGACTTGACCGACCGGTAGCAGACTACCTCGCCTTAACTGCAGATATCGACACTCTGAGGAGCGATGAACCCCTTAACTACTGGGTGTGCAGGCTTGACCTGTGGCCTGAGCTATTCCAGTTTGCGATAGAACTTCTGGCCTGCCCCGCTTCAAGTGTCCTGTCAGAAAGGACCTTCAGTGCAGCAGGAGGCATTGTCACTGACAAAAGAAGTTGCCTTGGTCAAAAAAGTGTTGATTACCTCACCTTCATTAAGATGAATGAGGCATGGATCCCGAAGGGACTGACAGTGGGGGATACGTTTGACTAACAAAAGGCCTGATGACATGCCTTGGCCTCAAAATGGTCCCCACGCTGCTGTATTTAATGTCTGCATACCGGATGACGTTCGTGAATTCTCCGCCACCAACTAGGGTTCAAGCCGCAATGTTTTAGTCACCTTTCTGCCTTGAAAACATAAATTTTTCCGGCCGCTGCTACAACAGCGGCTGCAACAATACCATTATTTTTCAGGCATGTGTACATGCCTAATTTTTCTGGCCTCTGGTGCTGCACTGTGGCTGCAAAAACAAAACAAAAAAAAAGGCACATGCAAGTGTAAATTCCCCTTCGTGATCGTTACCTTGTTGTGGTGCAGGGGCTTGCGTATCACAATGCAGCGATCATCACCTCTGAGTGTGTTGGCAATGTTGCCACACCCCATATGATAAGGCTGTTGCTTCATTATGATCAGACCAAAAGCGATCGGCTGGATAATTTTTCATAGAAAAAAATTAATTTTTATTTTTTTAAGTTGTATGGGTGGGTTTTTAATACATAAAATAAAAAAATCATAATAAAGTCTCTTAATAGTTTATTAGAAATAATGCAGACAATTTAAAAAATCCCCATCAATTCCAATACAAAGTACAAAGCTCAGAACTAAATTATTTCAGGATGTCGTAATGGTTCGTTAATTCGACAATGGTTAATCAATTCGACACAGGCCCCCGGATAGGGGACGTAACAGGGATTAAACTGATAGGAATAGTACTAGTTAAGACACCACTCATATAGGGTGTCACAGCACATTGCTCCGTGCACGCGCAGTGCCCCAACTTGGGAGTAAGAGGACCGACCAAGCTGCTTTTTCCATCTCCCGGTTACTAAAATAGAAACATAAACATAGAAACATAGAATGTGTCGGCAGATAAGAACCATTTGGCCCATCTAGTCTGCCCAATATACTAAATACTATGGATAGCCCCTGGCCCTATCTTATATGAAGGATGGCCTTTTGCCTATCCCATGCATGCTTAAACTCCTCCACTGTATTTGCAGCTACCACTTCTGCAGGAAGGCTATTCCATGCATCCACTACTCTCTCAGTAAAGTAATACTTCCTGATATTACTTTTAAACCTTTGCCCCTCTAATTTAAAACTATGTCCTCTTGTAGCAGTTTTTCTTCTTTTAAATATTCTCTCCTCTTTTACCTTGTTGATTCCCTTTATGTATTTAAAAGTTTCTATCATATCCCCTCTGTCTCGTCTTTCTTCCAAGCTATACATGTTAAGGTCCTTTAATCTTTCCTGGTAACTTTTATCCTGCAATCCATGTACCAGTTTAGTAGCTCTTCTCTGAACTCTCTCCAAAGTATCAATATCCTTCTGGAGATATGGTCTCCAGTACTGAGCACAATACTCCAAATGAGGTCTCACTAGTGCTCTGTAGAGCGGCATGAGCACCTCCCTCTTTCTACTGGTAATTCCTCTCCCTATACACCCAAGCATTCTGCTAGCATTTCCTGCTGCTCTATGACATTGTCTGCCTACCTTTAAGTCTTCTGAAATAATGACCCCTAAATCCCTTTCCTCAGATACTGAGGTTAGGACTGTATCACTGATTTTATATTCTGCTCTTGGGTTTTTACGTCCCAGGTGCATTATCTTGCACTTATCAACATTAAATTTTAGTTGCCATATTTTTGACCATTCCTCTAGTTTTCCTAAGTCCTTTTCCATTTGGTGTATCCCTCCAGGAACATCAACCCTGTTACAAATCTTTGTGTCATCAGCAAAAAGACACACCTTACCAATCAATTCAGTTTGGTGTATCAGAGTTTGATCTGTCACTGTGAAGGCAGTCGAAGGTACCCGGCCTAAATTTTTTTTCACAAAAGGCAATCCCACCCTGATATGGGACGTAACAGGGATTAAACTGATGAGAATAGTACTACAGAAAATAGCACTCCTATCGGGTGTGACAGTAAATTGCACGGCGCAGACGCAGTGACCGTGGCGTGGATTCAAACAAAGGGGAGGGAGCCAGTGTTTTTTTAACCATCTCTCCGTTCGAAAAATCTATTTAATAAATGGACCCCAGATTGGGGACGTAACAGGGATTAAACTGATGAGAAGAGAGAACTATAGAAAATACCACTCATATCGGGTGTGACAGTAAATTGCACGTCGCAGACGCAGTGACCGTGGCATAAATTCAAACAAAGGGGAGGGAGCCAGCTTTTTTAACCATCTCCCCATTCGAAAAATCAATTTAATAAATGGACCCCAGATTGGGGACGTAACAAGGATTAAACTGATGAGAAGAGAGAACTACAGGAAATACCACTCATATCGGGTGTGACAGTAAATAGCACGGCGCAGACGCAGTGACCGTGGCATGGATTCAAACAAAGGGGAGGGAGCCAGCGTTTTTTTAACCATCTCCCCGTTCGAAAAATCAATTTAATAAATGGACCCCAGATTGGGGACATAACAGGGATTAAACTGATGACAAGAGAGAACTACAGAAAATAGCACTCATATTGGGTGTGAGAGTAAATTGCACGGCGCAGACGCAGTGACCGTGGCGTGGATTCAAACAAAGGGGAGGGAGACAGCGTTTTTTTAACCATCTCCCCGTTCGAAAAATCTATTTAAGAAATGGACCCCAGAATGGGGACGTAACAGGGATTAAACTGATGAGAAGAGAGAACTACAGAAAATAGCACTCATATCGGGTGGGACAGTAAATTGCACGGCACAGACGCAGTGACCGTGGATTCAAACAAAGGGGAGGGAGCCAGCGTTTTTTTAACCATCTCGCCGTTCAAAAAATCAATTAAATTCACCTTTCCGGGACCCTTGGTGTTGTACGTGGCTGGGTGGAGGAAGAAACCTTCAATGACATCAACGGGACATGGCTAGCTTGGTATCCAACCTTGTACAAATGGTGAGTTTGCGGTTGGGCAAATGGACTGTTTGCGGTTGTTTGCAGTGCATTAAAAGGGGAGTTTGGTCTGTCAATGTCTGTGAAGCGGGCGTAACCCTTACACTACTTGATCGATACAACATCATACCTGATCGTATACACACACTGGATGTTTTAAATCACGTTGTTCAAATAAAATTGGATTGTTAGGTGATTTATGCCCTTTGTGGATTAAAATCCAACTCTGCGTCAACTATGTAATTTTCCATAGGTGTTTTGCCATGGATCCCCCTCCGGCATGCCACAGTCCAGGTGTTAGTCCCCTTGAAACTATTTTTCCATCACTACTGTGGCTAGAAAGAGTCCCTGTGGGTTTTAAAATTTGCCTGCCTATTGAAGTCTATGGCGGTTCGCCCGGTTTGCGAACATTTGCAGAAATTTGCGTTCCCCGTTCGCGAAATGGAAAATTTTATCTTCGCGACATCTCTACTCAGAACCCCCACATGGCAGGGGTTCGGGGCGAAGTTCGGGGCGAGTTCGGATCCCGAACCTGAACATTTCCGTGAAGTTCGGCCGAACTTCTCGAACCCGAACATCCAGGTGTTCGCTCAACTCTACCAACGTGCATATTTCGATGGTAGATATGCACATGCCCACGTACCTAAGGCTATAACACACTGAACCAAACCCTCAGCTGTAGGGAAGAGGGAAAGAGACACCCAGCTCCTTCAACAACCAAAGGAGCTAGCGTCACCATAGAGGCCTAGTAAAAACAGATACAGAAGGAATAAGGGAAAAGGACTTATCTAGAGATGTGTTGCAGAGGACGATCCACCAAACTTCCAGAGCTCACACAAGGCAGAACTATAACCCACAAAGGCTATAGGGAGAGGGAGGAATAAATAGCCTCACCAATTACCTAAAGAACAACACCTGGGAGGAGGTGGGATTCAGTTCTAACCCACAGCAAAACAAACTGTCAGATCGAGTCACATGCAGCAACTCTGACAGATCTCTTCAGAACACCCACATGGCAGGGCGTGACAGTTATCAAAGGATAGAGGATCTAAATTGATTCTCTGTCCTTTGAATTGGCTGAATCTGGACATAATTGTCCAGTTGTCGGCCTCCCTTCCTGAAGGCGCATTCCAGAGGGGGGTCACCTGACATGGGGGATATTCTGGCCGCATTTTAAACATATATATATATATATATATATATATATTATACAGTACAGACCAAAAGTTTGGACACACCTTCTCATTCAAAGAGTTTTCTTTATTTTCATGACTATGAAAATTGTAGATTCACACTGAAGGCATCAAAACTATGAATTAACACATGTGGAATTATATACATAACAAACAAGTGTGAAACAACGGAAAATATGTCATATTCTAGGTTCTTCAAAGTAGCCACCTTTTGCTTTGATTACTGCTTTGCACACTCTTGGCATTCTCTTGATGAGCTTCAAGAGGTAGTCCCCTGAAATGGTTTTCACTTCACAGGTGTGCCCTGTCAGGTTTAATAAGTGGGATTTCTTGCCTTATAAATGGGGTTGGGACCCTCAGATGCGTTGAGGAGGAGAAGTCAGGTGGATACACAGTTGATAGTCCTACTGAATAGACTGTTAGAATTTGTATTATGGCAAGAAAAAAGCAGCTAAGTAAAGAAAAACGAGTGGCCATCATTACTTTAAGAAATGAAGTTCAGTCAGTCAGCCGAAAAATTGGGAAAACTTTGAAAGTAAGGGCTATTTGACCATGAGGGAGAGTGATGGGGTGCTGCACCAGATGACCTGGCCTCCACAGTCACCGGACCTGAACCCAATCGAGATGGTTTGGGGTGAGCTGGACCGCAGAGTGAAGGCAAAAGGGCCAACAAGTGCTAAGCATCTCTGGGAACTCCTTCAAGACTGTTGGAAGACCATTTCAGGGGACTACCTCTTGAAGCTCATCAAGAGAATGCCAAGAGTGTGCAAAGCAGTAATCAAAGCAAAAGGTGGCTACTTTGAAGAACCTAGAATATGACATATTTTCAGTTGTTTCACACTTGTTTGTTATGTATATAATTCCACATGTGTTAATTCATAGTTTTGATGCCTTCATAGTCATGAAAATAAAGAAAACTCTTTGAATGAGAAGGTGTGTCCAAACTTTTGGTCTGTACTGTATATATCTACAGATGCTTGGGGCACATCTATAAATATATATATATATATATATATATATATATATATATATATATATATATATATATATATATATATATATAAAAATACACATACAAAAAATGGGGGTATGAATGGGCAGTTAATAAGCCCACATATATATATCTTGCTGACATAAGTATATATAGACATGTGTGCAAATACACATATCTATCTATATATACATACACACATATACCTGGGGCATATATCACATACAAATGACATACATATGTCCCCACTTGCCATACAGGACTAATATATACATGGCCATACAAGGAATATATTGTCCATATAAAAGGGCCCATATATATACATATATGCACATATCAATAAAGGGGCAGATACATATATATATCTATACAGTATATACGCCCACCTGACTTCCCTCTACAGTAAGTATTCACCTTCCCTGAAGTGCTATCACAGAGGAAATTAAGCAATATAAGTCATGGCAGAAAGTGTTGGTACCCCTGAAATGTTTCCGGAAAATGTAAGTATTTCTCCCAGAAAATTATTGAAATTACACATGTTTTGTTATACACATGTTTATGTCCTTTGTGTGTACTGGAAAAACACAAAAAACTGAGGAAAAAAGGCAAATTGGACATAATTTCATACAAAACTCCAAAAATGGGCCAGACAAATTTGTTGGCACCTTTTAAAAATTGTGGGTAAACAACTTTGTTTCAAGCATGTGATGTTCGTTCAAACTCACCTGTGGCAAGTAAGAGGTGTGTGCAATATAAAAATCACATTTGAAACCAGATAAAAAGGGGAGAGATTGACTCAATCTTTGCATTGTGTGTCTGTCTGTGCCACACTAAGCATGGAGAACATAAAGAGGAAAAGAAAAACTGTCTGTGGACTTGAGAACCAAAATTGTGGAAAAATATCATCAATTTCAAGGTTATAAGTCCATTTCCAGAGATCTTGATGTTCCTTTGATGCAACACAATCAAGAAGTGTACAACCAATGGCACTGTAGTTAATCTCCCTGGAAGTGTATGGAAGAGAAAAATTGATGAAAGGTTGCAACATGGGATAGTCCGGATGGTGGATGAGCAGTGCCAATCAAGTTCCAAAGCTGTCCTACAGGCTCAGGGTGCATCAGTGTCAGCGCAAACTATCCGTTGACATTTGAATGAAATTTAAAGCTATGGCAGGAGACTAAGGAGGACCCCACTGCTGACACAGACATAAAAAAGCTAGACTGCAGTTTTCCGAAATGTACGTGAGTAACCAAAAATCCTTCTAGGAAAAGGTCTTGTGGACAGATGAGACCAAGATAGAGCTTTTTGGTAATGCACATCATTTTACTATTTACTGAAAATGGAATGAGGCCTACAAAGAAAAGACCACAGTATCTACAGTCAAATATGGTGGAGGTTCAAAAATGTTTTGGAGTTATTTTGTTGCCTTTTGCACTGGGTGCCTTGACTTTGTGCAAGGCATCACAAAATCTGAAGATTACCAAAGGATTTTGGGTCGCAATGTAGGGCCCAGTGTCAGAAAGCTGGGTTTGTGTCCTAGGTCATGGGTCTTCCAGCAAGACAATGACCCCAAACATACTTCAAGAAGGACCCAGAAATGGATGGGAACAAAGCACTGGAGAGTTCTGCAGTGAACAGAAATGAGTCCGGATTTAAATCCCATTGAACATCTGTGGAGAGCAGTGATGGCCAGTTCGCATTGCTCGCCCGCGAACACATGCGAGCTGCCATCTTTTCTCACAAGTCTGGCGAGGCACAGGTAAGCCCTTACCTGTGCCTGTGTGTGAGCCGGTCTGAAATCAAATGCGGTCAGCAGGAGCAGGCAGTTCCGAGAACAGCCCGATGAAGGCCCCCGGCGGCTGTTCTCAGAACTGCCTGCTCCCGGTGACCGCATTTGTTTTCAGAACGGCTCGTGCACAGCCACAGGTAAGGGCTTACCTGTGCCTCGCCGGACTTGTGAGAAAAGATGGCAGCTCTCATGTGTTCGCGGGCGAACAATGCAAACTGGCCATCACTGGTGGATAGATCTAAAAATTGTTGTTAGGAGAACAGACCCTTCAAATATGAGAGACCTGGAACAGTTTTCAAAAGAAGAGTGGTCCAAAACTCCAGTTGAGAGGTGTAAGAAGCTTGTTGATGATTATAGGAAGTGATTAGTTTCAGTTATTTCTTCCAAAGGGTGTGCATCAGAAATATTAAGTTGAGGGTGCCAGTAAATTTGTCAGGCCCATTTTTGTAGTTTTGCATGAAATTTTTGGATTTTTTCTTTGTGTTGTTCCAATACAGACATAAGGAAATACACATGTGTATAACAAAACGTGTAATTGCAATAATTTTCTGGGAGAAATACCTAATTTTCTGGAAACATTTCAGGGATGCCAACACTTTCAGCCATGACTGTATATTGCTTGATTGTATAATTTAGGACCTGATAGGTCCTCCGGTCATACAAGCTTTTTAGCTACTTTCAATCTGGCCAAGAGTTGAGGATCCTGATTCCTGAACTAAGGACCCCCTCTATTAACTAATATAAAAGTAAGTCTTTCAAACTAGACAGCCCCTATAATGTGGAAGCCATTTTTTTCAAAACAGCATGGGGCCACAAAGCACAGTTGTGTGTAGAGGGTACAGTTTACAAACCAATAGTTACGTTACTGCACAAAGAGAGCTTGCCAAAATTCATCCTGAAGCTAGGTTACTCTTCTATATTTGGTTTGTTTGCTAATTTATCTGCCTGCCACATATTATCTCAATATGCCTTTCATGACTCATCACTATATGCCTTTCATCATTTTTGTCATATCATTCAGTAAAATCACTTAGCATTGTTCACTTAGTCCCTGTGTAAGTCTATTTATTCCTGTTTCACAGAATCCAGTGTAAAACACCATGTAATTAATCTCGGTTTATATGAAGATGTGCCAAAGTGCAGAGCAGAGAAATCACCAGCAAGAAGCACAACAGGCTATGTTGATTCGTCACATTTTCCACCGGGAAATCTCTGCTCGAGCAAGACGTTTACACTCCACAGAGGCCTATGACCACCTTCAGCACACAATATTTTATCCTCATGCTGTCCACTGCTGCCACAAAATGTACAATATATAGAAGAAGTGACAGCTAACACAAATGTGTGCATAGCATTGCATAAATAAGATTGAAAAAAAGCTAAATCCAATTTATAGGATGTTTAGTCACAAAAATGATTATAAAATGAAGTGCATTATAGAACTAATAGTTGGTGCATAATAAATGTTTGCAGAGTTTTGTTTACGGTTATCTTCATAAGGATGGCTTTATCGGCTTCACTGTATGGTTGGTTGCTATTACTTTGCACCACTGATCTATGGGAAAGATTAGCTAACATCTAATATGTTCGACTTGCCACATAAATATGGTTTCTTGTATAAGTTCTGTGCCTTTTCATGTGTAAAACAGTTTGCGCACGTTCATATTCTTGCTTGAAGGTTTACTGGTTGAATGATGCGAGTAGATGTCCTACTAGTACACGGGTGTCAAACACAAGGCCCGCGGGCCGAATCCGGCCCGCCAGACCTCTTCATGTGGCCCGCGCAGCGAGCGAGCTGGCGGCGGCTGCTGGGCACAGGGAGATGAGCGCTTCCATTGTGGAAGCGCTCATCTCCAGTCATCTGTATCGCCGTCCTCAGGACAGCGATACAGATGCCTGCCTGTGCTGCGGTAGGGGAGGGAGAGGCGTGTCCCTTTCCCTTCCTCTGATAGGCTGCCGGCCTAGTGTCTGCAGCCTATCAGAGGCCGGCGCAGGCGGCGCGATGACGTCATCGCGCTGCCTGAGTTATACAGCGTGGGACACAGGCCAGAAGAGGCCTGCATCGCATCACTGACATGGAGGTAAGTATGTGTTTTTTTTTATTTTTTTTATTCTGTACAATACTTTTACTGGCGGGGGCTGTTATTACTGGCAAAGGGGGGATGTTTGTTATTACTGGCAAAGGCGGGGCTGTTTGTTATTACTGGCAAAGGGGGGGCTGTTATTACTGGCAAAGGGGGGGCTGTTATTACTGGCAAAGGGGGGGCTGTTATTACTGGCAAAGGGGGGGCTGTTATTACTGGCACAGAGGGGCTGTTATTACTGGCACAGAGGGGCTGTTATTACTGGCACAGAGGGGCTGTTATTACTGGCACAGAGGGGCTGTTATTACTGGCACAGAGGGGCTGTTATTACTGGCACAGAGGGGCTGTTATTACTAGCACAGAGGGGCTGTTATTACTGGGGGCTGTTATTACTGGCACAGAGGGGCTGTTATTACTGGGGGCTGTTATTACTGGCAAAGGGGGGACTGTTTGTTATTACTGGCGGGGGCTGTTATTACTGGCAAAGGGGGGGCTGTTATTACTGGCAAAGGGGGGGCTGTTATTACTGGCAAAGGGGGGGCTGTTATTACTGGCAAAGGGGGGGCTGTTATTACTGGCAAAGGGGGGGCTGTTATTACTGGCAAAGGGGGCTGTTATTACTGGCGGGGGCTGTTATTACTGGCGGGGGCTGTTATTACAAGCGGGGGCTGTTATTACTGGCACAGAGGGGCTGTTATTACTGGCAAGGGGGGGGCTGTTATTACTGGCAAAGGGGGGGCTGTTATTACTGGCAAAGGGGGGGCTGTTATTACTGGCAAAGGGGGCTGTTATTACTGGCACAGAGGGGCTGTTATTACTAGCACAGAGGGGCTGTTATTACTGGGGGCTGTTATTACTGGCACAGAGGGGCTGTTATTACTGGGGGCTGTTATTACTGGCAAAGGGGGGACTGTTTGTTATTACTGGCGGGGGCTGTTATTACTGGCAAAGGGGGGGCTGTTATTACTGGCAAAGGGGGGCTGTTATTACTGGCAAAGGGGGGGCTGTTATTACTGGCAAAGGGGGGGCTGTTATTACTGGCAAAGGGGGGGCTGTTATTACTGGCAAAGGGGGCTGTTATTACTGGCGGGGGGGGCTGTTATTACTGGCGGGGGCTGTTATTACTGGCAAAGGGGGCTGTTATTACTGGCAGGGGCTGTTATTACTGGGGGCTGTTATTACTGGCAAAGGGGGGGCTGTTATTACTGGCAGGGGCCGTTATTACTGGCAAAGGGGGGGCTGTTTGTTATTACTGGCAAAGGGGGGGCTGTTATTACTGGCACAGAGGGGCTGTTATTACTGGCAAAGGGGGCTGTTTTTACTGGCACAGAGGGGCTGTTATTACTGACACAGAGGGGCTCTTATTACTGGGGGCTGTTATTACTGGCACAGAGGGGCTGTTATTACTGACACAGAGGGGCTATTATTACTGGGGGCTGTTATTACTGACAGAGGGGCTCTTATTACTGGGGGCTGCTATTACTGGCAATGGGGGGGGCTGTTATTACTGGCAAAGGGGGGCTGTTATTACTGGCACAGAGGGGCTGTTATTACAGGGGGCTGTTATTACTGGGGGCTGCTATTATCTCCAAATACTTATTATGAAATCTTTCTCATTAGGATAAAACACCTCATCAGCTCCGCCGAGCCCCCGGCCAAAGTGTGGAAGTGGCGTCCGAGATCCCCAAGGGCCAAGCCAAGTAACTAAGTTTTCCGGCCCTTTGAGGGTGACCAAACTGCTGATGCAGCCCCCGATGAATTTGAGTTTGACACCCCTGTACTAGTACAATGTAGTAATTGTTATTAAAGGAATATACTGTATTCTTTTACATGTCAGCAGTGAAATGACCTGTGTCAACCTGTACCAGCCTGGGTTGCAAGAAATTATGGTTTCTGGCAAATTTCCAAAGCAACGAGGTATTTCAATAAAAGTTAGAAGAACTTGTATTAGTGGAGAGTGATTATATAAGTGGAGAGTGATTGGTCTACCAGATTGTGTGCTTTTATACGTAAATTTATGCACTTTAGGCCACATGCACATGACTGCATTATGTCCCTGCATAACCTCCAAAACGTATGAATTAGTAATTTAGCACTCAGAGATGTGCATGGAACATTACCAAATTGTCATATGCCTCTTTTTCTTTGGAATATGGACCCATACATTGGCCCTTATGGCTCTGTAGTATGGAGCCACAAGGGGCTCATTGGGCTGTGACCTTATGCAATGGCTACACACAGATTTTTGAACGTGAGCTTTGCTTTAACCCCTTTGGGCAAAATGACTAGATAGGTGTCTATAGGGGAGGTAGCTGCCACAAAAGGGAGTACAAATATGGAAGCTGTGCCTGTAAGGTCGCTATTTGAAGGGCAGCTTTTAAAGGGGCTATCCAACCCCTATAATGACCCCCCCCCTCATGCCCGGGCCCCTCGTACACATTATAATTACCGTACCTGCTTCCCGGAATCCGCATTGCTCTGTATCTTTGCACGACCACCGTTGCATCTCCCTATCGCTCTGTTAAAAAAATTCCAGAGATTGGGGCAGTAATCAATAGCAACCCATGACGGGAACAAGCCTCCCTAGCATCATCTGTAGCAGAGATGCAGCAGCAGCCGTGCAAGGATCCTGAGCGACGCAGATGCCAGGGAGCAGATAAGTATAATGTATACGAGGGGCATGGGCATTGAGGGGATCATTATAGAGGTTGGATAACCCCTTTAAGCTAAAATTAAATTAAAGAAAAAATATATTGACAACTGTAACATTCTCCTCCTTGTTTGCAATCTGAGCAGTTAAAGGGGTTGTCTCATTTCAGACATTGGGGACATATCGCTAGTATATGCCCCCAATGTCTGATTGGTGTGCGTCCCACCTCTGATCCGCACCAATCTTTAGAATGGAGCCCTTAGAATCCGGCATCAGTAAGGGATGATGCGCCCAAATCCTTTGGAGTCCATATATCGTCAGCCAGCATTTTTTTCTGATGGACTCCCAGCGCGTGAGATAGATATCTAAACTTATAATGTTTTTTATTGTCTACCTTTGTCACCTTTGTCACCCATTTACCCTACTCTATTATATACCATATACCCTTCAACCATTTGGTGTATCTTACGGTGTATCTTACTCGTTCTATCTCTCAAAATATCTAGTTTTTGCCACTTCAATTGTGGCTTGGTTGTTTTTGGACATGTTATGTATAGTCCCTGTATATTCACCCCCTGAGGAACCCATATAGCTGGGGAAAACGCGTCAAAGTTTTTTGTATAGGGGGTCTTTTTCCCTCTTTTCATTGTCAGGGCTACTGAGGGCATAATAGCCTAGGTACGAGGTATGAGAGACGAGAGTCTCCACCATTGGGATTCGTCTCTGGGCTCAGGGATATGATAGGGAAAGTCTCTCTCTTCCCTGCGACCCCGAGCCCGTTCCTATATGTACAGTACACTAGAACTATTTTTGTATTATCTGTTGCGTATCTCTAATTATTTATTGTTTATCTCTAAGTAATTGATTGGTAATATACTCTAAATATAGTTTGGGCATTAGGTTTTAAGAATTATCAATAAATACTGTAGTTTTAAACGGAGTCTGTCACCACATTTGAGCATATTAGACTGATCAAATAGCGTTATATGTGCCACCCATAACTTAAAAACGGTACCTTTGTTGTAGAAAACTGACTTTTCTTTTAGCCGAAAATGAACTTTTAAGATTATGTTAATGAGCCCTCTCAAGTGCCCAGGGCGGCGTCTCAATCCTCCGAGCCCCAGGCAGCACCTCCTCAACGGCTCATAACCCCGCCCTCCGTGTGCCTCTGCCCGCCCGTTTACTCCCCTCCTCTGTCCTTTTCCACTGCGACTGCGCGGTCAAAATCGTAGCGGGCGCATGCGCAATGCGATGCCCGCTCCTGGCAGGGCATCGCAATACCTACTGCGCATGCGCCGGCTAAACGGCGCGAAATCGGCAGGAAGGAGGCTGCGCAACAGCCACAGCGAACACAGGAAAAGAAGAGGAGAGCCGAGCAGCCGTCTCAGCGATCAGCTGTCCGGAGGGTGCGCAGTGTTGACAGGTAAGTTTAGAAGCTTCAGACCGGCAAACCTAACTCCCTGGGGGCTCCTTTTCTTTGGCTACTTATCTATTTATCTATTTGGATCCCACTCTGACTCTGAACTTCAGGGTCTACATAAATGGCATATTATTTTAGCACTCTTGTTTTATTGGGGGGGGGGGGGGGGGGATAATGAAAAATAAGTGAGATATTTCTATCATTTGATCATTTGGGGGCACTCTTTTATGGGGTTCCTGGCTATAGAGAAGACAGAGATAGATAGATCTAGCTATCATTGGGGGCCATTATTATTATTTTTTGTTTGGTGGGTGTATTGAAAAGACAGATTATATATATATATATATATATATATATATATATATATACTATTGGGGTGGGGGAATGAAAAGATAGATAGAAAGATCTATCATTGGGGGCCAATTTTTTTGGCATGTGTGGGGGGTCATTTAAAAGACAGAGATATAGATATGTGACCACTCTTAAAGGGAACCTGTCACTGGGATTTTGGGTATAGAGCTGAGGACATGGGTGTGCTAGATGGCCGCTAGCACATCCACAATACCCAGTCCCCTTAGCTCTGTGTGCTTTTATTGTGTCATAAAAACGATTTTAGACATATGCAAATTAACCTGAGATGAGTCCTGTCCATGACTCATCTCACATACAGGACTCATCTCAGGGTAATTTGCATATGTATCAAAAAAAAAATTTGACGCAATAAAAGCACACAGAGCTATGGGGACTGGGTATTGCGGATGTGCTAGAGGCCATCTAGCACACCCATGTCCTCAGTTTTATACCCAAAATCCTGGTGACAGGTTCCCTTTAATGGGGGGGGTGGGGTAATTAAAAAAAATAGTGATAGATAGATATTTATATATATTAATATATAGAAGGGGGCTCGGGGGGTTATTGAATAGAGACAGATATAATGAGACATATATATCTGTGGGGTCCACTCTGCTTTTATTGGGGGTTTGTTATTGAATAGACACAGATATAATGAGGTATATATCATCGAGGGCCACTCTTCTTTTTTGGTGGAGGGTCTGGAGATTGAGTAAACACATATATATATAACTATAGACCTCATATCTATCTGTGGGTGCAACTCTGTTGTCATAGGTGTTACTTGTTTGGGGCACATATATACTGTACTCGAACAATCTATGAGGACCTCTTTATTATAAGGGGTGGTGGAGGCACGGCAAGTAACCACACGGAAGTGCTCCTTAGTGCTTCCATGGTGTTCCGCTCCGTGTTAACACACCGCATCTCCCGTATCAAGGATCCATTGAATAGAATGTTTCCTTGAAACGTGATCTGCCTGCCAAAACGCCTGTGCCCGTTTATTGTGGCCCGTTGTCTGCAGGACGCAATACAACCACGTCAGGCACACGTTCTTTTACAAGAAGCCTTATCTAGTTCTTAAAGAGTACTTTTGTAGACTTTCAGTTTATATTGAAGGGGGTTTCAGTATGTGAATTATGGGTCACACAGGCTTTGTACGGTTTGTCCTGCGTTAAATTACAGTTCAATTTTTTAATTAAAAATTATAATCGTATATTTTTATACATTAATATTAATCTAGTTAAAAAAAAATTTATTGTAGTTTGACAATCATCAGCCTTCAACTTATAATCCAGTTTGTGATTTTTATAGGTGGGTGAACATACAATGAAAACTAGAATTCATAATATATTTTTGATATCACCTTATGTTTTTCTATAGCTCAGCGTTGATATTGATTCATTTTTGAAAGGCAGGGTTTGTGGGCCACGTCGCTGTAGCCGCACATTATTAGGCTACGTTCACACGACGACATTATTCGCGCCACAAATCGGGCACAACTTCACTGAAACATTTGTTGCGCGACATTTTTTCGCACTATTGTCACGCAACAATTTTTATAATGGCAGTCTATGGTGTCACATTGCGACATGCGACATGCTTCGACTGCGTCATTCGCAGAAAAACCCAGCTAAATGGATTTTTTGCGACTGTCGCAGTCGCAGCATGTTGCATGTAGCAATGCGACACCATAGACTCCAATTATAAAAATTGTCGCGCTACAATAGTGCAACAAATGTCGTTGTGTGAACGTAGCCTTAGGCTAGGTCTACACGACGACATTTGCCGCGCTCCAATAAGTTGCGCGACAGATAGGGCACAACTACACTGCAACATTTGTCGAGCTACATTTTGTTGCACCAATGACGCGTGACAATTGTTATAATGGCAGTCTATGGTGGCGCACTGCAAAATGCGACATGCTGCGAATGCGACGCAACAGTCGCAGAAAAATCCATCTCGAATGGATTTTCTGCGACTGTTGCGTGGCAGTCGCAGCATGTTGCATATTGCAGTGCGACACCATAGACTGCCATTATAAAAATTGTCGCGCAACATTAGTGCAACAAAATGTTGTGCGACAAATGTCGTCGTGTAGACCTAGCCTTAAAGTTAACCATGCCCATGAACTTCAGATATTTACCAATGGCCAGAAAGTTTACTATAGAAGTTTGAGCTTTCACAAGGGCAATCCACAATTTCAAAAATTTTAAGTTCGCATAGTTTAGTTTTATGAAATTAGAAATATTTATAAAAATGATATTCTCTCACAAACCATAAGAGATTAATATCTGGAATCCAAAAAATGTGATTTGATATATAATACAAAATTTTATTTAATATTTTAATGCCGGGAATATTTTAATATTTTGATCTGAATTAACTTTTATTGTAGAGGTGGGACGAATCTAATTTTTTCCGAATCCGAATACGAAAAGGTTCTCGAATATATCGAATCTTTCGAATCTCGAATCCTACGAATCCTGTACATAATTGTGTGAACGGTGTAAGAAACAAAGTCAGACCGTGTCAGTTTGTCTGAACCTCCACCTCCCAGTCACGGTCGCACCCTATATGACCGCGATGACCCCTGCTATGACCCCTGCTCCTATCACTACAGAACATACAGGGTAATACAGCCCCATACCTCTTACATTCAGTGACGTCTCTTTGATGTATATGTTCTCTTTCCTCATCTTCTCCTTTCCTACCTTCAGACCAGACCACCATTTTTCAGCCATTTTTCGTCTCTGCAGCTTGACAAAAAAAAATCTTAGTTTACTACTTTTCCATCATCCTCCCATCTTCTGGACAAATCATCTTAACACCCCCAATACTGTGCCGCTGTGCTTCCCAATACTATACTGCAGAAACAGATAATACCCCTGATAATACTAGTACCACACAGAGCCCCCCATATAAAATACCTCTTCTTTGTGGCCTCAGTAGATGCCCCCATAGTGCCCCCCAATAATGTGCCAATAAGAAGTGGCCCCACAGTGCCACCCAATAATGTGCCAGTAAGTGTCCCCATAGATGCCCCCCTAATCATGTGCCAGTATCAAGTGCGGAGTGCCTCTCTCCTCCCCCCCATGTGCCGATATAGTGCCATCTCCCCCCCAATGTGCCAGTATTATAGTGCTATCTCCCCCATAATGTGCCAGTATCATAGTGCCACCTCCCTCCATAATGTGCCAGTATCATAGTGCCATCTCCCCCCATAATGTGCCAGTATCATAGTGCCTCCCCCCAATGTGCCAGTAGTATCATAGTGCCTCTCACCTCTCCCCCTGGCATCCACAGATCCCCCATCCTATAACAGTGCCATCCACAGACCCCTCATCCTATAACAGTGCCATCCACAGACCCCCCCACCCCATAACAGTGCCATCCACAGACCACCCCACCCCATAACAGTGCCATCCACAGACCACCCAACCCCATAACAGTGCCATCCACAGACCCCCCCACCCCATAACAGTGCCATCCACAGACCCCCCCACCTCATAACAGTGCCATCCACAGACGCCCCCCACCCCATAACAGTGCCATCCACAGACCCCCCCATCCTATAACAGTGCCATCCACAGACCCCCCCACCCCATAACAGTGCCATCCACAGACCCCCCCATCCTATAACAGTGCCATCCACAGACCCCCCCACCTCATAACAGTGCCATCCACAGACCCCCCCACCCCATAACAGTGCCATCCACAGACCCCCCCACCTCATAACAGTGCCATCCACAGACCCCCCCACCCCATAACAGTGCCATCCACAGACCCCCCCACCCCATAACAGTGCCATCCACAGACCCCCCCACCTCATAACAGTGCCATCCACAGACCCCCCCACCCCATAACAGTGCCATCCACAGACCCCCCCATCCTATAACAGTGCCTTCCACAGACCCCCCCACCCCATAACAGTGCCATCCACAGACCCCCCATCCTATAACAGTGCCATCCACAGACCCCCCACCTCATAACAGTGCCATCCACAGACCCCCCCACCCCATAACAGTGCCATCCACAGACCTCCCCACCTCATAACAGTGCCATCCACAGACCCCCCACCCCATAACAGTGCCATCCACAGACCCCCCCATCCTATAACAGTGCCATCCACAGACCCCCCCACCCCATAACAGTGCCATCCACAGACCCCACAGGGCTACTGAGGGCATAATAGCCTAGGTACGAGGTATGAGAGACGAGAGTCTCCACCATTGGGATTCGTCTCTGGGCTCAGGGATATGATAGGGTCACATGTAGGGAAAGTCTCTCCCTTCCCTGCGACCCCGAGCCCGTTCCTATATGTACAGTACACTAGAACTATTTTTGTATTATCTGTTGCGTATCTCTAATTATTTATTGTTTATCTCTAAGTAATTGATTGGTAATATACTCTAAATATAGTTTGGGCATTAGGTTTTAAGAATTATCAATAAATACTGTAGTTTTAAACGGAGTCTGTCACCACATTTGAGCATATTAGACTGATCAAATAGCGTTATATGTGCCACCCATAACTTAAAAACGGTACCTTTGTTGTAGAAAACTGACTTTTCTTTTAGCCGAAAATTAACTTTTAAGATTATGTTAATGAGCCCTCTCAAGTGCCCAGGGCGGCGTCTCAATCCTCCGAGCCCCAGGCAGAACCTCCTCAACGGCTCATAACCCCGCCCTCCGTGTGCCTCTGCCCGCCCGTTTACTCCCCTCCTCTGTCTTTTTCCACTGCGACTGCGCGGTCAAAATCGTAGCGGGCGCATGCGCAATGCGATGCCCGCTCCTGGCAGGGCATCGCAATACCTACTGCGCATGCGCCGGTTAAACGGCGCGAAATCGGCAAGAACAGGAAGGAGGCGGCGCAACAGCCACAGCGAACACAGGAAAAGAAGAGGAGAGCCGAGCAGCCGTCTCAGCGATCAGCTGTCCGGAGGGTGCGCAGTGTTGACAGGTAAGTTTAGAAGCTTCAGACCGGCAAACCTAACTCCCTGGGGGCTCCTTTTCTTTGGCTACTTATCTATTTATCTATTTGGATCCCACTCTGACTCTGAACTTCAGGGTCTACATAAATGGCATATTATTTTAGCACTCTTGTTTTATTGGGGGGGGGTGGGATAATGAAAAATAAGTGAGATATTTCTATCATTTGATCATTTGGGGGCACTCTTTTATGGGGTTCCTGGCTATAGAGAAGACAGAGATAGATCTATCTATCATTGGGGGCCATTATTATTATTTTTTGTTTGGTGGGTGTATTGAAAAGACAGATTATATATATATATGGGGTGCCATCCACAGACCCCCCACCCCATAACAGTGCCATACACAGACCCCCCACCCCATAACAGTGCCATCCACAGACCCCCCATCCTATAACAGTGCCATCCACAGACCCCTCCACCCCATAACAGTGCCATCCACAGACCCCCCCACCCCATAACAGTGCCATCCACAGACCCCCCCACCCCATAACAGTGCCATCCACAGACCCCCCCATCCTATAACAGTGCCATCCACAGACCCACCCCCCACCCCTTAACAGTGTCACCCACAGACCCCCCATTGCCGCTCCAGTAGTTATAATATTAGTAATTCTGATTAATAATGATTCATGCTGCCCCCTCTGTCTGTAGTATAACATTCAATGAATCTTACTCACAGGGCTACTGATATCGTAATGCAGGCCGGCCGGGCAGACGAGCGGCAGAGTGACTGACTGACGTCACGTGCGGCGCAGGCAGGTGACGTCAGTCAGTCACTCTGCCGCTCGTCTGCCCGGCCGGCCTGCATTACGATATCAGTAGCCCTTTGAGTAAGATTCATTGAATGTTATACTACAGACAGAGGGGGCAGCATGATTATTAATCAGAATTACACATTTTATAACTGTACTGGAGCGGAGGGGCCGGAGCACAGTGAACGCACCGGCCCCCAGCTCCTCCTCCCAGTCCCTCCCACCGGGATTCGTATCATGTAAATTACGTCGGGATTCGAGTCCACGAATCCCATGAATCCAGCAAGATTCGAGGGATTCGTGGATTCGACGAATCCCCCGTCCCATCTCTATTTTATTGTTATTTTTTTCTCCAAAATTTCTTAAGGTCAATATCCCTCAATCAAACATGCCTTCGTGCATTGTTAACCAATGTCTCAGCAAGTCTGGCAGAAAGGGTCAAAGCGAGCATATCATTTTACATAGGTTCCCAAAAGACATAAATAAAATAAAAATGTGGTTACAGAATACCGGACAACAATTCGACGATATCGATTCTTTAGCAAATAAGATCATGGAAGGTGGTGAAAATAACAAATACAGACTTTGCTCTGCACACTTTAACTCGGATAGCTACTACATTGATCAGAACGGAAAGTTTTTGAAGCAGGATGCAGTTCCAACGATTTTCCCAATATTGCAGGAAGGAGAAAATATCATTGAGGAAACACTCAAGAAGGATCGAATGCGATGTAGAAAAAGAGTATTTGAAACAATAACACAGCTATCATCCCCGAATGAAGGTGCTATTATGGTGGACAAATCAAGATATCACATGGAAGATGACCCCACATCAACAATACACAGCACAAATATAGTTGCTTACTGCAGTGTTGCAACGCAGACGGATTTTACACTTGAAAATTCTATTTTAATTCCCAAGACCGAAGTGAAGATCAGTACACTGAATACAATGAAGATTTAACACCATGTAAGTGTAATGAGTCAAGATGGATGTCTACACCCACTCACTGGATGCCAAGCAAACAACAGGAAAAGAAATCCGATTTATCATCACCGCAAAAGAAAAGAGCACACATTAGTATTGGTCTTTTTCAAGAAGAAAGAGCAGATAACCTTGAAGGAATCCTACCTTTATCGCCAATACTTGAAGAAGCATCATTATCTCCAGATATTCCAAACATAACTATTGAGAACGAAGTTGAGGAACCAGAAAATCAGTATGACAGTAGCTATGTTCTGGACAAGTCAAACCTAGACAGCACAGACAACTCAAACTTGAATTAACTTTTTACAGATTCTCCGAAAATTAATCCGGCAACTGTAACATCATTGTCCGAAAGAGAAATTGTAAAGGAAGGAAAATTATTGGTTTGTGAATCCTGTCTCGATGTCCTACTCTACAAAGTCAAATGCCAGAAATCTGCCAGTTGTAATTCCACGGTCAAATCATTTTCTAAATTCTTCGAAGGATCATATTGTAAAGTTAAATGTACATGCAACGCTGGACACAACTTTATTATTTTTGAGAGTCAACCAAAGGTTGGTAAGTATAGTGCAGGAAATGTACTCACAGCTGCGGCAATTTTGTTTAGTGGCCAAAATTTTCTAAAAGTTCAGGAACTCTTCAACCTTCTTGGAATGGTAAGTATCTCAGAAAAAACATATTACAGATACCAAACCATGTTCCTTTTTCCAGCTATCGACATTGCTTGGAAAGCAGAGCAAAGAAATATCAACGAGGACATCAAGTCAAAGCCGCTATGCATAGCTGGAGATGGCCAATGTGACAGCCCCGGGCATAGTGCGAAGTACTGCATCTACTCTATGATGGATACAGTCACTACCAAAATTATTGATTTTGAAGTTGTTCAGCGCACTCAATGCACATCGTCGGTAGCCATGGAAAAACATGGCTTTACACTAGTAATGGATCGCCTGTTAAAAAAGGACTAAACATAAAATTTTTTGCATCTGACCGTCATAGCAGTATCCGGAAAAAAGTACGTCAGGACTATTCACAAATTCACCACCAGTTTGACGTATGGCACTATGCCAAGTCATTGAAGAAAAAATTTACAAATGCTAGCCGTCTAAAATTGTGTAAGGAAATTACACCGTGGATCAATAAAATTATACTTCATTTCTGGTGGAGCATTCAAACATGCAACTCTAATTCTGAACAACTGCGTGAAAGATGGTTTTCCTTGCTCCACCATATCGCCAACAAACATCAATGGAATGGTAAACTGTATTGTAAATGCTCCCATGGACACATAGATGATAAAGACAGAGAAATTTTTTGGCTAAATCCAGAAACACCACCATTCACCCAAATAGAAAAAATTGTGACTGGAAAGGCGATCGAAAGGGATTTACCACATTTGACATGCAATTGCCATAAGGGTCATCTTGAAAACTTTCATAGTCTTGCCTTAACATATCGTACAAAACGAATAGACTTTGGCATAGATGCAATGGAGGCCCGCACCAAACTGGCTGCCCTGACTCATAATCATAATGTCGGAAGAGAACAAGCAGTGGTTCGTAGTGCAAAGCGACACAGTGAATCAATTGGAACAAGAAGAACATGTTTGGTTGTTCCCAAGGGATCTTCCCGCTGGATAGTTCGTGACGTTTTTGAGAAGTATCTGTTGATTACCTAGAAGACATCTGTGTAGATGTACTCAAATAGTACAGGGAGAACTACAATCAGAGTGGACCTCAAGAGCACCAACTCTTCCTCCAAACCTATTAAACCAAGAAAGGCCAAATAAAGAAGACATAAAGCGACAACGTATTAGTCGTTTTAAAACAAATTTCCATCCCGAAACATTAATTAGAAAATTTGAAGTTCTTAATAATTTAGTCTTGTTTTTTCTTCCGAGATTGGTAGATTTCCTTGTAATAATAAGTTAGTTTTAATTTTTTTGTATTAAATTTATTATTTAAATTTTTCAGATAGTTTTATAAGAAATGTTAAAGACAAAAAACGAGAATTCTGTGACCTTTCGCATGTGCACCTTGCTACCGTGCTGGTTTTTGATCAAGGTAAATTTTTATAAATTTACATTTATTTAATGTTAATTAGTTATTTAAATATATTATAATTTTCTTTTTCTTTTTTCTAGGTTACTGGATGTGCTAGTGAACCTGTACTTTCTAATATTATGATAATTTTTTTTCTCATTAATTGTGTTAATCTGGATACTGTTTAAGAAAAAAGGTTTATTTAAATTTCAAAATTTCAAAAGAATATAAAAAAAATGTTATTTAATTTTTTATACAGTTTTCAAAATTTATTATATTGGTAGTAAAACATTATTAGGACAGTTAAGTAGGAACTTACGTTCTAAAACGTGAAATCTTTCTTTATAAATCTAGATTTATTACAAAATTTAAATTTTTTTTGTTTAAACTACAAAAATATATTTAAATAATTCTGAATATCACAAAAATTACTTATATATATGATTAGTTTGATAATATATAGGTAAACTACATAGTTCCCTACAGTTTAGTATATAAAATAATCGTATCAATTTAATTTCTACATTAGATTAATAATTAATAACTGCGGTTTTATCAGTTATGGTAGTGAGGGTACAAATAAAATAGTCTTCTGATATTAAAAAAATATCTCTAAAAAAAAAAAAGCCTAAAAAATTTACCATCAACATTGTCCATGTGGGAAATTAGTGTGATGCTAGTGGACTTAGTGCCCGTCTTCAAAAACCCCACTACCCCAATAACCAAAAATCAACAAACACCTACCTTTCAATAAATTGTGCCTGAAAAATACAACGCGATCAGTGTTTGCCAACCTTGGCACTCCAGCTGTGGTCAAACTTCGACTGCAAAGATGCCTCTCTTAGGCCACATGCACACGGCAGTGAAAAAAATCGTCCATTAAAAGCGGACACACTCTCAGTTTTTCATGGCCATTTAGCATCAGTGTGTGCATCCATTTACCGTAAGTGTGTCTTCGTTTTTAATGTACTTTTTGCATCCGTTTTACATCAGTTTTTCATGTCCGTGAAAAACGGACATGAAAAATGGATTAATTTGATTGGCATTTATTTCTAGACCCACCCATCTGACTTCCATGATCTGTGGACGACATTGTCATGGTGGGATCTATGGGCGACACTGTCATGGGGGGATCTGTGGGTGAAACATATATAGCATCTTATGCTATATAAGTGTTACTCACAGATCCCCATAACAGGGTCCTCCGCATATCCCTGATTAGTGTACTCCACAAATCCACCATTATGACATCCTCAGTGTCCGCAAAGGGGTCGGGGACAACTGCGGGGGCCGGTGGAGTGTGACCCTGCTGTCATACACTATCCCTGCAGCCCCTAAAAATTATGTAGTTAAAACCTGTGCATCAATACTGAAAGAGGACCTTTCACCAGAATAAAACATCAAAACTAACTATACAGACATGTAGAGCGGCGCCCAGGGATCCCCCTGCACTTACTGTTATACCTGGGCGCCGCTCCGTTGGCCCAGTATAGCCTCCGGTATCTTGATAGTTAGGCTCCACCCAGGGGAACCTGCTGGCGTCTCTTTCTGCTATGCTGTAGCTCTGGCCAATCGCAGCGCTCATCTCATAGCCTGAGGTTTTTTTTTCTCTCAGGCTATGAGCTGAGCGCTGCAGCCTAGGCAAAAGAGACGCCGGCAGGTTCCACTGGGTGGAGCCTAACTATCAAGATACCGGAGGCTATACTGGGCGAACGGAGCGGTGCCCAGGTATAACAGTAAGTGCAGGGGGATCCCTGGGCGCCGCTCTACACGTCTGTATAGTTAGTTTTGATGTTTTATTCTGGTGAAAGGTCCTCTTTCAGTATTGATGCACAGTCTCCCTCAGAACAAGTATTCAGTGCCTTCATGCGCCAACCGCCCCGCCTGCCTTGTTCATTCATAAAGTGGTTGGATCAGGCTGGCGGGACATGAGGCGCTTGGAGGAACTGAGAGTGCGCCTCAATTCCCGCCTGCCTGCTTGGCACACTTTATGAATGAACAAGGAACGGGGGCGTGTGGCGCATTAAGGCACCGAATACTTCTTCTGAGGGAGACTGTGCCGCGATATTGAAGTTTCGTGCTACTAGGTTCAACTTATATACTCTATAGGGGCTGCGGGGCCGCCATTCATGGCTTGTCTACACGTTTTTAGGGTCCGTGAGACTGGTGCCTTACTGTCATTCGGCCGTTAAAAACCGTCCCATTGATTTCATTGGGTCTGCACGGCCGTGTAAACGGCCAGAAATAGGACAAGTCCTGTTTTTGGATGGACGCTATTCACTGGACGCTAGACTTACATTGGTGCTAAAAATGGCAGTTTGACGGCCGTTACTTAGAGGGCCGACAGACGGCCATTTTTCACTGTCGTTTGCATAAGGCCATACTGGGCTTGCTGCAGAACTCCATTGACATGAATGGAGCATGCTCGGAGTCGGAATTTGAAAACAGTTGGAGTGCTACTTTGTGGTCATGGATAGAATGGTATACAGTAAATATCCTCAAATTGTAGTACATTATGTCCAATGGTCAACTATGTTAATAATTAATATAGCAGTTAGATTAGGCATAATTGTAGGGCAGGGATCAGCAACCTTCGGCACTCCAGCTGTTGTGAAACTACAATTCCCAGCATGCTCCATTCATTTCGATGTGAGTTCTAAGAAGAGCAGAACAAGTTTGCATGCTGGGAGTTGTAGTTTCTCAACAGCTGGAGTGCCGGAGGTTGCCTACCCCTGTTGTAGGGTCTTTGTTGCATTAAGGGCCCATTCACACCACCGTATGTACGGATCCGCACCCGTTCCGCAATTTTGCAGAACAGGTGCGGACTCATTCATTTCAATGGGGCCGCAAAAGATGCAGACATCACACCGTGTGCTGTACGCATCCGTAGTTCCGTTCCGCGGCTCCGTAAAAAATATAGAGCATGTCCTATTCTTGTCCGCAGTTGAGGACAAGAATAGGCATTTTCTATGATAGTTGCGGCCATATGCGTTCTGAAAATTGCGGAACGCACACGGGCCGGTATCAGTGTTTTGCGAATCCGCAATTTGCGGAACGCAAAACACATACGGTCGTCTGAATGAGGCCTAAGAAAGATAAAATTGCCCACCCTCCGGGTAATGGATCACCCTCCTAAAGAACTCTATGTAATAAATATAAATTAATGTGGTTTGAATGTGTATTAACGATCAAGGTAAAATAGGTAAACTGTTTATCTTACACTTAATAAAGTTTATAAAAATACAGTACTTTCTTGTCTTGTTTTCATTTTCTAAAACTACTCATTAGTATTATAATAGATTGGTGTACAAAACAACGAGAGTCAACTTGATATTATTAAGGTTTATTCTTTATAACCTTTAAACAGTAACAAAATTGAACAGACAGTTCTTTTAATTAATGTTACAGTCAGTTTTTTTATTATATTGCACTGGAAAGTACATAAAAGTAATATATGTCAAATTTTTTATCTGAAAAAGCACCTACTAAAAAAAAACAATTCACACAAACTTTGTTCAAGGCATACCTCATTTGAAAGTGCTAGTGTTTTAAGGCCTCTTTCACACTTACATTGTCCGGATCCGTCGTGTACTCCATTTGTCGGAAGTGCCCGCCGGATCCGTAACTCTGCAAGTGAACTGAAAAGATTTGAAGACTGATCAGTCTTTAAAATGCGTTCAGTGTTACTATGGCAGCCAGGACGCTATTAAAGTCCTGGTTGCCATAGTAGTAGTGGGGAGCGGGGGAGCAGTATACTTACCGCCAGTGCTGCTCCCGGGGCGCTCCAGAATGACGTCAGAGCGCCCCATGCACATGGATGATGTGATCCATGCGATCACGTCATCCATGCGCATGGGGCGCCCTGACGTCACTCTGAAGCGCCCCGTGAGCCGCACGGACGGTAAGTATACTGCTCCCCCGCTCCCCACTACACTTTACCATGGAAAACAGGACTTTAGCGTCCTGGCAGCCATGGTAACCATTCAGAAAAAGCTAAACGTCGGATCCGGTAATGCGCCAAAACGACGTTTAGCTTAAGGCCGGATCCGGATTAATGCATTTCAATGGGCATTAATTCCGGATCCGGCCTTGCGCTCAAGTGTTCAGGATTTTTGGCGGGAGCAAAAAGCACAGCATGCTGCGGTATTTTCTCCGGCAAAAAAACGTACCGGTCCTGAACTGAAGACATCCTGATACATCCTGAACGGATTTCTTTCCTTTCAGAATGCATTGGGATAATCCTGATAAGGATTTTTCAGGCATAGGGCCCCGACGACGGAACTAATACATACTTTTCAAGTACCAAAAAAAGGAACATAAAACTTCATCAAATTCACAACAGATACTGAGCTGGAGAGGGTTCAGAGGAGGGCAACTCCAGCAGAGCTGGAGAGGGTTCAGAGGAGGGCAACTAAAGTAATAACTGGAATGGGGCAACTACAGTACCCTGAAAGATTATCAAAATTAGGGTTATTCACTTTAGAAAAAAGACGACTGAGGGGAGATCTAATTAATATGTATAAATTTATCAGGGGTCAGTACAGAGATCTATCTCATCAGCTATTTATCCCCAGGACTGTGACTGTGACGAGGGGACATCCTCTGCGGCTGGAGGAAAGAAGGTTTGTACACAAACATAGAAGAGGATTCTTTACGGTAAGAGCAGTGAGACTATGGAACTCTCTGCCTGAGGAGGTGGTGATGGTGAGTACAATAAAGGAATTCAAGAGGGGCCTGGACGTATTTCTGGAGCTTAATAATATTACAGGCTATAGCTACTAGAGAGGGGTCGTTGATCCAGGGAGTTATTCTGATTGCATGATTGGAGTCGGGAAGGAATTTTTTATTCCCCTAAAGTGGAGAAAATTGGCTTCTACCTCACAGGGTTTTTTGCCTTCCTCTGGATCAACTTGCAGGATAACAGGCCTAACTGGATGGACAAATGTCTTTTTTCGGCCTTATGTACTATGTTACTATGTTACTATGTTACTGTAAATCTTGTATGTTTCATCCACCACCTTAAGTGCACAATGGAAAGTAAACAGTTCAATGTTTATTATAATCAACAATTGAATTCAATTTATTTAATATTGCTTAATAATTTTTATTAAGAAATTCAACATAACTACAAAACTTTGGGGTAGAGAAATATTTAAAGCCACTTTCACATCAGCGTTTTCCTCTTACGTCCTAGAGCTCCGTCGGCTGTGCTCTTGGACGGAAAAAAACTGATCCTGATTATGTCAATGCATTCTGAATGGATAGAAATCTGTTCAGGATGTCTTCCATCCAGTCCTGGCACGTTTTTTGGACTGTGCAAAATCTGCAGCATGCTGCGGAATTTTCTCCGGCCCAAAATACTGAAGGCATGCCGGAAGGAGGGATCCAGAATTAATGCCCATTGAAGAGCATTAATCTGGATCCGTATGAAAGCTAAATGTCGTTTAGGCGCATCGCCGGATACGACGTTTAGTTTTTGTGAATGGTTACCATGGCATCCAGGACGTTACTATACTGCAGGCTGCCATGGAAAAGATGCGTGTAGTCGGGGAGAAGCTACTTACCATACCTGCGGCGGCGCTCCTCGATGACGTAAACAGGATTCCTACATCTCATAGAGCAATGCGCCATAGATCTGTACGGTGCATTGCTCCATGAGACATAGCTACCCGGTGACGTCATCGAGTAGCACCGCTGCAGGGATGGTAAGTAGCTTCTCCCCGCAGCTTTTCCATAGCAGTCGGGACTATAGGATCGTCCTGGCTGCCTTGGTAACATTGAAATCATATTGAAGACTTATCAGTCTTCATATGCTTTTAGGTCAGTTGCGTTGTGACGGATCCGGCGGGCATGTCCGGCAACGAATGTGCACAACGCAGATGTGAAAGGACACTAACTTGATTTGTAAATCTGATTTGAATAACAAAGAAAACATAACTACTCCAATGCCATAAATTCTGCCGGTCTGTCTTGGGCAAACTTAAAACCCATATACTCAAGATCAGGGTCTGGAAAGGCACTTCGAACTTTATGAACTACACAGGCAGGGATTGGTCTTCTATTGCCTACACCTAGGTAACCGTGTACCCATGCAGTAAACGTTCGATACGCTGTTTTGTCTGTGAAAAAAATAAAAAATTACTAGTAAATAATTGCAGTGTTACGAGAGAACAGTTGTGGATCAAGCTATACCAGTACACAAAATTGCTGATACTGGAGGACTATTTATTAGTACTATAAACCTGTTCATGTCCTTGTGCAGGTGGTAATCTTACTTCACCTATGGTTCTCAAAACTACATTTACGGTATCCTCCCGTTGACAGAAAATATGGAAAAACTCATGCACAATGATGCAATTAGAATCCATTATGAATTCCTGGGCATTGTCAATCTCGTGACAGCAAATACACTCTATGTTTGTTTGCATTTCAGGACAATTAGTACAGGTGCACCAATTCCGATTTCCAATTCGATTTTCCTGTTCTTCATCTCTAGGAAAAACAATATACTGTGTGTTTTCTGAAAGTAGTGGATTACTCCGAAAGCTTTCAGTGTCTTGCAACTGTCCACAATATTTAATCCTTAGCTGAGTCATCAGAATGTTCATCTGTCATGGATTTAAAAAAAAAATTATAATTTAGAATTTCTGTGTACTACATCAACATATCTGGACAACAAAGAATTTTTTTGGGATTAAGCTTAGGAGATGAAATACATACTTTTATTTTTGTTGTTTCCGTAACAAAAGGGAAAAAATTTATTATTTAACGTATGCCGACTGTTGGCAATGGCATAGTCTTGAATGCGTCTGCTCAGGACAAGAAATCAAAAGTACCGCAATGCGCAAGTCATGGCCAAGAAAGGCAAATAGCAGTGGCTTGATGTCAGACACAGGAGGAGCAATTAATTCAACACAAGATAATGGCATGCATGGGCATAGTCAAGGAACTATGCAAAAAAAGGGGGGTGTCAAATTATACCTAAAAACAAAAACGTGCAACCAGCACTCTACCTAGAAGTTACAAGAGGCATCTGTGTACGTTTTGATCAAAAAGTAATTAAGCCAATTGCCGCGCCAAGGCCGCCTCTATGAGTGGTCCTAACACTAAATTCTAACTGTTATGGGCCATGATAGCCACATAAAATCCAGGGAGTGCAGGCCAAGCATACATGTCGGTTCCACCTTGCTTACTAATATTTTTCGGTGCCATAATGGCACCCAAGATGTAACCGACATGTATGCTTAGCCTGCACTCCCTGCATTTTATGTGTAGCCGGTATAGTGGTGCAGACTCAGGTGAGCTTGAGTTTAGCATCGCTCCCGCCTCCTGCCTTCATCAAGTCGGCGGAACAGGCCTGCGGGACAGGAGGCCCATGGAGGATGGAGCGATGGTAAAGTTCATGCTTTACATGAATTTTGTATATGAGCAGCGGGGCCGGTGTATGAGAGCAGAGTCAGAATGCACCGGCCGTCCCAAGTGTCCCCGCCCCCTCACACTGCAGTGTTGGGACACTGGGTGGCACTAATGTGGATCTGTGGATGGCCCTAATGTGGGGCTGTGGATGGCACTGTAATGGGGGATATGTGGATGACAAATACATAGCATAAGATGCTATCTATGTGTCATCCACAGATCACCCACAAGTGTGTCCTCCACAAATGCACCCATAACAGTGTGTCATCCACAGATCCCCCCATAACAGTGTGTCCTCCACAGATCCCCCCATAACAGTGCGTCCTCCACAGATCCCCCCCATAACAATGTCATCCACAGATACCCCATAACAGTGTTATCCACAGATCCCCCATAAAGTGTGTTGTTACGAAATTTACATTTTATTTATTTTAATTTACACAAATGCCCCATCTACTCTCGGTCCGGCCACCGGGTCCAATTTATGAACCCATTGCGACACACAAGCAAAAAAGTTTGGCCACCCCCGGTCTATAATGTCTAGATGTGTTGACTGTCTGCTATTTACATTAAAGAATTCCAACTCAAAAATGTGTGGGCTAATTACCTCTGGATCATCACAGCTTTCAGTTGCACTCTGTTCATTTATTGACTGACTTCTAGCTGGTGAAGGAACAATGTTTGTATAAGTTTCAATTGTTTGTTCCGCTTTGTCTTGGGTTTCAAATAAGTTCTAGTAATTGAAGGTGATAAAAAATTAATAATGTATACACCTGAATACATTGATAATTACACAATAATTCAAATTCATAAACTTACCACTAGATTTAGCGAATCATCATCGATGTAACAGCCTAATACTGTATAGTTAGTAGACACAACAATGCTAGAATCATCTGTCGATATTTGTGAACACTACCTCACCGTTGTCAGAAACCATCATTTGTTGGACAGTCTAAAAAAAAACAAAAAACATTAATATTTATATAAGATACCGGTACTATGGGATACCTTGATGAAATTTTATTACCTAATTTTCTGAATAAATTCCCTCTAATTGATATTGTTCAATTTGTTCTAATCCAGAAATGATATTACCATTTATGTCATTTTGCGGTACATCCTATTAAAAAAAAAAAAACACATTAATATTTATATAAGATACCGGTACTATGGGATACCTTGATGAAATTTTATTACCTCATTTTCTGAATAAATTCCCTCTAATTGATATTGTTCAATTTGTTCTAATCCAGAAATGATATTACCATTTGTGTCATTTTGCGGTACATCCTATTAATAAAAAAAAATTATAATAATTTATATTTATATAAGATAGCGGGACTATCGGATACCTTGATGACATTTTATTACCGCATTTTCTGAATAAATTCCCTCAAATTGATATTGTTCAATTTGTTCTAATCCAGAAATGATATTACCATTTGTGTCATTTTGCAGTACATCCTATAACAAAAAAAAAAAAAAAAAAAAAATTGAAAACATTAAAATAAATATTTAGAGCTAAAAAGTGTTATATTAATAATTTATTATGCTATTTATAAAGATGGAGTCAATCAAAGTCAAGGTATAAAAGAATTCAGTGAATAGACAGTATTATTGTCTATATTCTTTTGGTATTGGGTCCTATTTTGAAAATCCATAGAATAAATGTAATTTAGAAAGGAATATATAGAAAAACTTTTGTTTATTATATAAGTGCAGTGCGTTTTTTAGACTGCAAAATTACACTGTTAACTTACCATTTCAATTGTGTGAGTGTCTCGTAAAATTATAGTTGAATGTAGGGCGATTTAAATATTAAGTTCATGCCTGTAAAAAAAAAAATAAGGTTGGCTAATGGTGCAATAATCTTTAAAACATAATTAGAGAATTAAATTTGAAAAAAAATAATAATTAAGATGCTAAATAACTATAAGTGCTATTTTGTGTGTAATTGAGCCTGCCAGCAAACCCCTAAAGAGCTGGTGTGCCCACACACGCACTTATGACAGAGTTACAACCACAGATATATATGAGGTCTACAGGGAGTGCAGAATTATTAGGCAAGTTGTATTTTTGAGGATTAATTTTATTATTGAACAACAACCATGTTCTCAATGAACCCAAAAAACTCATTAATATCAAAGCTGAATATTTTTGGAAGTAGTTTTTAGTTTGTTTTTAGTTTTAGCTATTTTAGGGGGATATCTGTGTGTGCAGGTGACTATTACTGTGCATAATTATTAGGCAACTTAACAAAAAACAAATATATACCCATTTCAATTATTTATTTTTACCAGTGAAACCAATATAACATCTCAACATTCACAAATATACATTTCTGAAATTCAAAAACAAAACAAAAACAAATCAGTGACCAATATAGCCACCTTTCTTTGCAAGGACACTCAAAAGCCTGCCATCCATGGATTCTGTCAGTGTTTTGATCTGTTCACCATCAACATTGCGTGCAGCAGCAACCACAGCCTCCCAGACACTGTTCAGAGAGGTGTACTGTTTTCCCTCCTTGTAAATCTCACATTTGATGATGGACCACTTGGTTCTCAATGGGGTTCAGATCAGGTGAACAAGGAGGCCATGTCATTAGATTTTCTTCTTTTATACCCTTTCTTGCCAGCCACGCTGTGGAGTACTTGGACGCGTGTGATGGAGCATTGTACTGCATGAAAATCATGTTTTTCTTGAAGGATGCAGACTTCTTCCTGTACCACTGCTTGAAGAAGGTGTCTTCCAGAAACTGGCAGTAGGACTGGGAGTTGAGCTTGACTCCATCCTCAATCCGAAAAGGCCCCACAAGCTCATCTTTGATGATACCAGCCCAAACCAGTACTCCACCTCCACCTTGCTGGCGTCTGAGTCGGACTGGAGCTCTCTGCCCTTTACCAATCCAGCCACGGGCCCATCCATCTGGCCCATCAAGACTCACTCTCATTTCATCAGTCCATAAAACCTTAGAAAAATCAGTCTTGAGATATTTCTTGGCCCAGTCTTGACGTTTCAGCTTGTGTGTCTTGTTCAGTGGTGGTCGTCTTTCAGCCTTTCTTACCTTGGCCATGTCTCTGAGTATTGCACACCTTGTGCTTTTGGGCACTCCAGTGATGTTGCAGCTCTGAAATATGGCCAAACTGGTGGCAAGTGGCATCTTGGCAGCTGCACGCTTGACTTTTCTCAGTTCATGGGCAGTTATTTTGCGCCTTGGTTTTTCCACACGCTTCTTGCGACCCTGTTGACTATTTTGAATGAAACGCTTGATTGTTCGATGATCACGCTTCAGAAGCTTTGCATTTTTAAGAGTGCTGCATCCCTCTGCAAGATATCTCACTATTTTTGACTTTTCTGAGCCTGTCAAGTCCTTCTTTTGACCCATTTTGCCAAAGGACATATAGGGTGTTGATGTCATTAGACCACACCCCTTCTCATTACAGAGATGCACATCACCTAATATGCTTAATTGGTAAGACAACATGCATAAAGAGGATGATGTGGTCAAAATACTCATTTGCCTAATAATTCTGCACGCAGTGTATATATATATATATATATATATATGGTCTATATTATATATATATATATATATAAAAATATACTCAATCTCAACCCCCCAACCAACCTAAAAAAGAAGAGTGGCCCTCGATGATATATAGCTCATTATATCTGTGTCTATTCAATAACACACCCAATAAAAGCAGAGTGGAACCCACAGATATATATATGTCTCATATCTGTCTCTATTCAATAACCCCCACAGCCCCCTTCTATATATAAATATCTATCTATCTCTATTTTTTTTAATTCACCCACCCCCCATTAAGAGTGGTCATATATCTATATCTCTGTCTTTTAAATGACCCACCACACACACAAAAAAATAAAAAAAATAAAGGGTGGCCCCCAATGATAGATCTATCTATCTTTTCATTCCCCCACACCAAATATATATATATATATATATATATATATAAAATCAGTTTTTTCAATACACCCCACAAACAACAAAAAAAAATAATGGCCCCCAATGATAGATAGATCTATCTATCTCTGTCTTCTCTATAGCCAGGAACCCCATAAAAGAGTGCCCCCAAATGATAAAATGATAGAAATATCTCACTTATTTTTCACCCCCCAAAGAACAAAAAAAAATAATGGCCCCCAATGATAGATAGATCTATCTCTGTCTTCTCTATAGCCAGGAACCCCATAAAACAGTGCCCCCAAATGATAAAATGATAGAAATATCGCACTAATTTTTCATTATCCCACCCCCCCCCCAATAAAACAAGAGTGATAAAATAATATGCCATTTATGTAGACCCTGAAGTTCAGAGTCAGAGTGGGATCCAAATAGATAAGTAGCCAAAGAAAGGAGCCCCCAGGGAGTTAGGTTTGCCGGTCTGAAGCTTCTAAACTTACCTATCAACACTGCGCACCCTCCGGACAGCTGATCGCTGAGACGGCTGCTCGGCTCTCCTCTTCTTCTCCTGTGTTTGCTGTGGCTGTTGCGCCGCCTCCTTCCTGCCGATTTCGTCCGGCGCATGCGCAGTAGGTATTGCGATGCCCTGCCAGGAGCGGGCATCGCATTGCGCATGCGCCCGCTACGATTTTGACCGCACAGCCGCAGTGGAAAAGGACAGAGGAGGGGAGTAAACAGGCGGGCAGAGGCACACGGAGGGTGGGGTTATGAGCCGTTGAGGAGGTGCTGCCTGGGGCTCGGAGGATTGAGACGCCGCCCTGGGCACTTGAGAGGGCTCATTAACATAATCTTAAAAGTTCATTTTCGGCTAAAAGAAAAGTCAGTTTTCTACAACAAAGGTACAGTTTTTATGTTATGGGTGGCACATATAACGCTATTTGATCAGTCTCCCTGGTGACAGACTCCCTTTAAGGGTCTTTTCTTTTTTGTGGATTCCTATCTTTAGAATGGAGCCTGCAAAGTGTAGGAGGGTGCCCTCCATTCATTTATATGGGAGCACCAAAATAGCTGAGCCAAGTATTGTGATTGTCCATATTTCCTGCTTTGCTGGCTTGATTCACTTTTTTCATTGCATTATACACTGCTCGTTTCCAGGGGTTATGACCACCCAGTGGCGGATCCAGAGCCTGGTCTCGGGAGGGGCACTTCCTGATTATTTTCTGTCCTCCGCGTATGCTATATGTGTATAACATAAACATATTTCACATGAGAACTTAAAATTACTTGGCTTGGACCTTGGGGATCTCGGACACCACTTCAACACTTTGATGTGGGGCTCGGTGGAGCTGATGTTGTGTTTTATCCTAATGAGAAAGATTTCATAATAAGAATTTGGAGAAGGGGCAGAGAGATAGCAGAGCAGGGAGAGGCTGGTGCTGCTACTAGGGGGTCATACCATGGGGGAATAATAAAGCCCACCATAATGCCCCCTTGTAGAAATAATTCTCCTTATAATTCTCCCTTGTAATGCCCCCAGTTGAGCTAATGTCCCCATAGTGCCCCCCTAATGTGCCAGTATAAAATACCCCTATAAAGTGCCCCAGTAGATGCCCTCAGTGTCCCCCATAATTTGCAAGTATAAAGTACCCCTTCTTAGTGCCCCCCTTAGATGACCCCATAGTACTCTTTTCATCCCTTCCCCATAGTACCCACCATAATGTGTCCCAGTATAAAATGCTACTGTACAGAGCCCCCCATATAAAATACCCCTTCTTTGTGGCCTCAGTAGATGCCCCTATAGTGCCCACCAATAATGTGCCAGTAATAAGCGCCCCCAATAATGTGCCAGTAATAAGTGCCCCAATAATGTGCCAGTAATAAGTGCCCCCAATAATGTGCCAGTAATAAGTGCCCCCAATAATGTGCCAGTAAAATGTGCCCCCATAGATGCCCCACAATCATGTGCCAGTAATAAGAGCACCCCCATCATGTGCCAGTAATAAGAGCCCCCCATCATGTGCCAGTAATAAGAGCCCCCCATCATGTGCCAGTAATAAGAGCCCCCCATCATGTGCCAGTAATAATAGCCCTCCCCATCATGTGCCAGTAACAAAAAAAATTAAATAAAGGGTGGCCCCCAATGATAGATCTATCTATCTTTTCATTCCCCCACACCAAATATATATATATATATATATATATATATATATAAAATCAGTTTTTTCAATACACCCCACAAACAACCAAAAAAAATAATGGCCCCCAATGATAGATAGATCTATCTATCTCTGTCTTCTCTATAGCCAGGAACCCCATAAAAGAGTGCCCCCAAATGATAAAATGATAGAAATATCTCACTTATTTTTCACCCCCCAAAGAACAAAAAAAAATAATGGCCCCCAATGATAGATAGATCTATCTATCTCTGTCTTCTCTATAGCCAGGAACCCCATAAAACAGTGCCCCCAAATGATAAAATGATAGAAATATCGCACTTATTTTCCATCTCCCCCCCCCCCCCCCAAAAGAACAACAACAAAAAAATAATGGCCCCCAATGATAGATAGATCTATCTATCTCTGTCTTCTCTATAGCCAGGAACCCCATAAAACAGTGCCCCCAAATGATAAAATGATAGAAATACCCACCATAATGTGTC
Source organism: Bufo bufo (assembly GCF_905171765.1). NCBI lineage: Eukaryota > Metazoa > Chordata > Amphibia > Anura > Bufonidae > Bufo > Bufo bufo. The sequence continues at coordinate 271,601,892 of NC_053394.1, read as the reverse complement.
CCAGTATAAAATGCTACTGTACAGAGCCCCCCATATAAAATACCCCTTCTTTGTGGCCTCAGTAGATGCCCCTATAGTGCCCACCAATAATGTGCCAGTAATAAGCGCCCCCAATAATGTGCCAGTAATAAGTGCCCCAATAATGTGCCAGTAATAAGTGCCCACAATAATGTGCCAGTAATAAGTGCCCACAATAATGTGCCAGTAAAATGTGCCCCCATAGATGCCCCACAATCATGTGCCAGTAATAAGAGCACCCCCCATCATGTGCCAGTAATAAGAGCCCCCCCATCATGTGCCAGTAATAAGAGCCCCCCCATCATGTGCCAGTAATAAGAGCCCCCCATCATGTGCTAGTAATAGCCCTCCCCATCATGTGCCAGTAACAAGAGCCCCCCCAATCATGTGCCAGTAACAAGAGCCCCCCCAATCATGTGCCAGTAATAAGAGCCCCCCATCATGTGCCAGTAATAAGAGCCCCCCATCATGTGCCAGTAATAAGATCCCCCCATCATGTGCCAGTAACAAGAGCCCCCCATCATGTGCCAGTAACAAGAGCCCCCCCATCATGTGCCAGTAATGTGCCAGTAAGAAGATCCCCCCATCATGTGCCAGTAACAAGAGCCCCCCCCCCACCCCAATGTGCCAGTAAAAGTATTGTACATATATAAAAAATAAAAAAAACACTTACCTCCATGTCAGCGATGCGATGCAGGCCTCTTCCGGCCTGTGTCCCGCGCTGTATGGCTCATGCGGCGTGATGACATCATCGCGCCACCTGCGCCGACCTCTGATAGGCTGCCGCCAGCTTGGGGGGGCAATTGCCCTGTTGCCCCCCCTGCATCCGCCAGTGTGACCACCTTGCAATCCAGTGACTTTGATGATTCTCTTTAATGTATTTTAAGGCTAGTTGCACACTAGTGTCAGAGATCTGACAGGCTATTTTGGCAGGGAACAGCCTGCCGGACCTCTGCACACTCCAGCTATGCTGGAGGTTTGTATCGCTCTGTCCAGGCCCATTCAGTATATAGTGTGCAACTAGCCAAGCCAATAGGTGTGAGCGACTTGAGCTTTAGATCCAAGATCCGAAGTCAATTTGTTCCAAAACTTTGGTTTTAGGGCTCGTTCACACGAACGTGTGCTGCCTGTTGCCGTATTGCGTAACGGAAACACGCAACGGAACACTACAGAAGCACTACGGAGTGCTTTCTGGGGTTCCGTTACGTTCCTCCGCACCACAAAAATATAGCACATGCTCTATCGTTGCAGAACGGAGGGATCGCGGGCCCATTAAAGTGAATGGGTCCATGATCCCCATGCGGCTAGGCCCGTGTATTGCGGACACTGGTCATGTGAATGAGCCCTAAGTCCAAAGTCGCACGAGACTTCGGTAAATAACATTGGGCTTCAATTCTATGACTTTTAAAACGTTTTAAAACATGAATCCGAAGACGGCTTCGATACCGGCTGGTACCTCGGTACCAAAGCTGACTTCGGATTCCTATTTTAAAATGTTTTTAAAGTCATAGAATTGAAGCCCAATTTTATTCACCGAAGTCTCGCACAACTTAATGAATTTTGCCTCTGCAAAGCACATACATTTAAATTATCTCCGTACAGCATTAAAATTAAGTTTTGGAACAAATCGATTTCGATTCTTGTCAACAATCATTAGATGCTAAGCATCTTTGACAGAAGATATTACATATTGCAACATGTACATTTTCAATGTCAAAATAGCAGTGTAGTCTGGTGCCCACCTGAGCCTGCAGCGGTGTCCCTAACCCCAGCGGGTCAACTGTTAATCACAAACACACTACTTCAGGAGGTAGTGGCCTGGCGCTTCCTCTTCAGCGTAGTCCAGATTCCTGTACAGGGGTTAAAGAGTGAATACCAGGGGACTGCCAGGATAATACCCTTAAGATTAGCCGAAGTCAAATCTTGTGATTAACACAGTGGTTCAACACCCACTGCCGTAACAACATTAACACCTATGAAAAATGAGGGCCAACAAATAGCTCCTGTCAATACCCCACCAAGAAAACCAAAAATAGCAACAACTGGAAAGTTTATAAATTACCAATCTTTATTATCACATGATTAAATAAAAACATTAACATATAAAAATCTAGATAAATGTACAGGTGGTTACAAAGAACATGGCACAGAAAGACGCCCAGACAGGCACCTGGAGCTGGCAGAATCTTAACTGGGAAACCCTATCATAATTCATCAATAGCATGCTCCAAGGAACAAAGCACACATTATATAAAATAGTTAGAAAGTCATATTGGTAGCCATACATTCCATAAACGATATACAAATACAAAGCCATATACAAATGTGTAAGACCATATCATCATGCCACACCCTCCACGTGTCCTGTGCCCCAACGCGCGTTTCGCTCAAATCTTCATTATTACATGATCATTTTTAACTTTTCACAATTCTCAAAATGTGAAAAAGGAGGCATGGTTTAATGCAAAGCCTTTGGCTCACCAGATTCACTATAATTTACACTAAAAACAGGTGTAGCACATTGTTCAAATCAATGTCAACTCATAGCTGCCATAGATTTAATTCTCAGGCATATGAGCTGGCAGAAGATGGGGCCTGTGCCTCTCAATACATTTGCCACATCTTACTGGATGGACTTTTCAATGGAGTACAAAATGTCAGTCTTAGTAAATCTTAGATTTTGCTATTAACAATGAAAGATTAGTTCTGAAAATGAGTGGGTGCTTCTCTGAAGTAAGGGAACATCAATCTAGACTGATACATTTATTATGTACTCCTATTATTATGTATTATTTGGCTTCCAACAAGTTTGGAGAAATCTGGTGTACTGTGAATGTTGGCTTTGCAACCACCTGTCTCTACAGCTGGAAAATGTTTTTATGGTCAGGTTTAAAGGGAATCTGTCACCTAGTAGAGCTGCGGACATGCACGGATGGATCTCCGCTAGCATGTCTTCAATATACCTGTCCCATAGGTCTGTGTGGTTTTATTTAGTTTAAAAAATAATTTTATAGATATCTAAATTAGCCAAGTAAGGTGCCCAAGGCGTGGTTACTTACGGTTAAGGAGCCCAGGCATGCACCCTGTGAAGGAGCCCAGCACTACCTGCATCCAGGAATCTCCTCCTTGCTCACAAAGTTACAGTGCCGTAATCTCGCGATGCACGAGCTAGCACATGCACAGTGCCGGCAAAGTGTTAGTTTCCTTTTCTGGCATCAGCCTCAGTGAACGAACTGCGCATGCGCTAGCTCGTGCATCGCAGGTTTACGGCACTGTAACTTCGTGAGCAAGGAGGAGATTCCTGGATGCAGGCGGTGCTGGGCTCCTTAACCGTAAGTAACCACGCCTTGGGCACCTTACTTGGCTAATTTACATATCAATAAAATAATTTTTTTTAACGAATGTCCACAGCTCTATAGGGTAAAACGAGGTGACGGATTCCCTTTAAATACATTCACATCTAAAGGAATCACTTGAAGCTTTGGAGCCGCAATGCAAATCTGGAACATTTCCCCCACACTGTCTCACAAAATCTATAGAACTGGAATTCTCTTATGGGGCAGGGAGAACTTTGTGATTGATGTGATTGCAATACCACCCCCTCCCCACCTACAGATGTAGACGAGCTAAACTTGATGGTTAACACTAAACTTGATGGTTATAAGAAAACATTATTTTTTTATTTTTATGGATTTCAATAGCTTTTGTCCCCAGATAACACTGTGTTATCAGAGTCAATTTTAGCTTGTATACATCTGTACAGTTACATACTTGTCCTAGTAACATACATTACGCATACTTAGCAATCACATAAACAACAAGTGTGTAATCTATAAATCTGAGATCTCATTAACTCCTTAAGGACCCAGCAATTTTTCACCTTAAGGACCAGGCCATTTTTAGTAAATCTGACACGTGTCACTTTATGTGGTAATAACTTTAAAACGCTTTTACTTATCCAGGCCAGGTTAAGGTGGCAGTTTTGTTGGTACTATTTTAGGGTACATATGATTTTTGGTTGCTCTATATTACACTTTTTGTGAGGCAAGGTTACAAAAAATAGCTGTTTTATTTTTTGCTATTTAAAATGTTCATCTGACAGGTTAGATCATGTGGTATTTTTATAAAGCAGGTTGTTACGGACACGACAATACCAAATATGACTACTACTGTTTGTTTCAGTTTTACATAATAAAGCATTTTTGAAAAAAAAAGATTTTTTTTTGTGTCTCCATATTCTGATAGCAATAGTTTTTTTTTTACTTTTTTGGGGTGACTGTCTTTTTTTTGGTATTACACTTTTTGTCATGTAAGGTGACAAAAAAATTATTTTTTGACATTGTTTTTATTTGAAATTTTCTTTACGGTGTTCACCTGAGGGGTTAGGTCATGTGATATTTTTATACAGCAGGCTCTCACAGATGCGGCGATACCTAATATGTATACCTTTTTAAATGTATTTACGTTTTACACAATAATAGCATTTTTTAAACAAAAAAAATCATGTTTTAGTGTCTCCATATTCTGAGTACCATAGTTTTTTTTATTTTTTGGGCAATTGTCTTAGTTATGGTATAATTTTTTGTGGGATGAGATGATGGTTTGATTGGTATGATTTTGGGGTGTGTATGACTTTTTGATCGCTTGTTATTACACTTTTTGTGATGTAAGGTGACAAAAAAATTGGTTTTTTTACATCATTTTTATTTTTATTTTTTTACGGTGTTCACCTGAGGGGTTAGTTCATGTGATATTTTCATAGAGCAGGTCATTACGGATGTGGCAATACCTAATATGTCTACTTTTTTTTATTTATTTAAGTTTTACACAATTATATAATTTTTGAAACAAAAAAAATCATGTTTTAGTGTCTCCATAGTCTGAGAGCCATAGTTTTTTTTTATTTTTTGGGTGATTGTCTTAGGTAGGGTATAATTTTTGTGGGATGAGATGACGGTTTGATTGGCACTATTTTGGGGGGCATATGATGTTTTGATTGCATGTTATCACACTTTTTATGATGTAAGGTGACAAAAAATGGCTTTTTTGACGCCGTTTTTATTATTATTTTTTTTATGGTGTTCAACTGAGGGGTGAGGTCATGTGGTATTTTTATAGAGCAGGTTGTTATGGACATGCTGATACCTAATATGTCTTAGTTAAAAAAAAAATCATGTTTTAGTGTCTCCATAGTCTGAGAGCCATAGTTTTTTTACTTTTTGGGATATTGTCTTAGATAGGGGCTCATTCTTTGCGGGATGAGATGACGGTTAGATTGGTACTATTTTGGGGGCATACGTCTTTTTGATCACTTTATGTTGCACTTTTAGTGATGTAAGGTGACAAAAAATGTTCACCTGAGGGGTTAGGTCATGTGATATTTTTATAGAGCTGGTCGATTATGGATGCGGCAATAACTAATATGTCTACTTTTTTTTCCCTATTTTTGACAATTTTCTTTTACTTTATTTTGTGAAAAGGGCTTGTATTGTGCTGTATTGAACTGTCAGTGTCTTACACTGTAAGACGCTAACAGTTGCTTAGGAGACCCAGCCTTGGGGCTGGATCTCCTGAGCTTCCGTAGCTGGCAGTCCAGATGCCTGTTCAAGGCATCAGGGCTGCCATAGCAACCATCGGGTCTCCGTCACCACAGCACAAGGACCCGATGGGGATATACAAGCTACCGCAAACGCCCTGTATGCCGCGGTCAGCGTGACTGCGGCATACAGGGGGTTAATCTGCCAGCATCGGTGTTTTCACCGATGCTGGCAGATACAGCAGGGGCCCGGCTGTCAGTATCAGCCGGCCCCTGCTGCTGATCGCGGCAGCGCATGTGGGGCAGTGTGTTAACCCTAGGAAGAGAATGCTCGTCCTAGTGCCTGAAGTACCGTCCAGTTAGGACGAGTATTCTCACCCAAGGTCTTTAAGGTGTTAATGGGAATCTGTCACCAGTTTTGTCGCCATAACGCATACGTTCCAACAGCTCCAGTGCATGCCAGTGAGACCTCATATTCATGTGCTCCCATCTATCTCCCCTCTTTACCCGCCTCTGCTGATGATTGACAGATTTTTTTTCCTACTGCCACCAGTGGCAAACAGCCAGGGAAGAGCTGAGAGGGAACTCATGAACATCAGGACTCATTTAACACGTGCGAGTCTTCCGCGCAGGTGCAATGCGTGACGTGAACGCATTGTACCCGCACTGAATCCTGACCCATTCATTTCAATGGGTCTGTGTGCATGAATGTTTTTTTTTCACGCATCACTTCTGCGTTGCATGAAAATCGCAGCATGTTCTATATTCTGCATTTTTCATAGAAGTGAATGGGGCTGCGTGAAAAATGCATCGCATCTGCAATCAAGTGCGGATGCGATGCGTTTTTTACTGATGGTTGCTAAGAGATGTTGTTTGTAAACCTTCAGTTTTTTATCACGCGCGTGAGAAATGCATCAAAACGCATTGCACCCGCGCGGAAAAAACTGAACAACTGAAAGCAATCGCAGACACACTTGGTCTGGTGGTGCCAGAATAGATGGATCCAACCGTGACCTGGTTCAAAAGAAAACACTATAAAAGGCGCCACTCCCAAACGATGTAGAGGAAGTGAATATGGTGATTAATGCCCCCTCATCTCTGGGGAGTGATCGTTATACAGAATATTTGGGACCAACACAGATGCCTTCAGCTGCCAAGTGCACACGTAACAGGTCAGCCAGTTTCAAATGCCCTTTAAAATTAACAGCTGAAGAAAATAAATATTTAGCAATTAGGAAAGACCATTAACTGGGAGTTGAGGAGAAGTCAAAGTCAGTTTGTTTTTTTTTGCAGTGGAACTCTATGGTGTCACTGTATGGCATCAGTCTGAGGCATCTGTTAACCTATACATTTTTGTATATGTTAAAAGAATGGCAAAAATGTGATGTGAACCCACTCGACACATTCAGCAGTGCATTGTCTCTACAGCAAAGTTGATGAAAGTATATGAAAATTATCTCAGTTCTGATGTTTGTAACTAAATCTAACTCTAGATAAAAGTTCCTAATAGTGTTGATCACGAATATTCGAATTTTTATCGCGAATATAGGTACTTCGAAAATTTGCTAATATTTCGAATATAGGGATATATATTCATAATTTCGAATATTCGATTTTTTTTTAATCAGTACACAAGATCCCTCTTTGCTTCTAGCTTGTGGGCCAATGAGAAGGCTGCAGTATATTTGACTTTAGGAGTAGTATTGTTTGCGAATTTTCAAATTTTTATTGCGATTTTTTTCAAATTACAACTATTAGACAAAGAAGATTATAGCACTATATTAGCTAAATTGCTCTGTATTTTTTAAAATATTTGCTATATTGCTATAACTTCGTTTTTTCGAATATTCGTAATATTCTAAAACAAGAATATATAGCAATATAGTGAATATTCTGAAAAAAAACTAATTTAGAGCAATTTAGATAATTTAGTGCTATAATCTTCTTTGGCTAATAGTTGTAATTTTTTTCTCATCTCAAGTTCAGATTGGAAAAAAATTACAACTATAAAAAAAAAGATTATAGCACTATATTAGCTAAATTGCTCTAAATTCATTTTTTTTCGAATATTCACTATATTGCTATATATTCTTGTTTTAGAATACTACGAATATTCGAAAAAACAAAATTATAGCAATATGGCAAATATTCGAAAAAAAATACGAATATAGAGCAATTTAGCTAATATAGTGCTATAATCTTCTTTGTCTAATAGTTGTAAGTTGAAAAAAATCGCAATAAAGATTTGCATTACTAAAATTCGCATGACGAAAATTCGCATATTACACGATCATTACATTATAACTGAAATACTTCTCAATAACAATGAGAAAATCATGTGTGAGCACCAACTCAATAAATCCGATAAATAGCACACATATACGTAAATCACAAAAATTTTATTTTATTAATTCATCACTAGGGATGAGCGAACCCGAACTGTATAGTTCGGGTTCGTACCGAATTTTGGGGTGTCCGTGACACGGACCCGAACCCGAACATTTTCGTAAAAGTCCGGGTTCGGGTTCGGTGTTCGGCGCTTTCTTGGCGCTTTTTGAAAGGCTGCAAAGCAGCCAATCAACAAGCGTCATACTACTTGGCCCAAGAGGCCATCACAGCCATGCCTACTATTGGCATGGCTGTGATTGGCCAGTGCACCATGTGACCCAGCCTCAATTTAAGCTGGAGTCACGTAGCGCCGCACGTCACTCTGCTATGATCAGTATAGGGAGAGGTTGCAGTTGCGACGTTAGGGCGAGATTAGGCAGATTAACTCCTCCAAAAGACTTCATTCTGTGATCGATCTGCAGCTGTGGATCATTGAAGTGCTATTATTGACTTGCTCACTTTTTTGAGGCTGCCCAGAGCGTTTTTAGATCACTTTTTTTCTGGGGTGATCGGCGGCCATTTTGTGACTTGTGGTGCGCCAGCACGAGCTATCACCAAGTGTATTTAACCATCGATAGTGTGGTTATTTTGTGCTATATCCTACATCAGTTGCAGGCTGAGCTTGAGTCACCGAAGTGCATTTAACCATCAACAGTCTGGTTATTTTTTGGCCATATACTACATCAGCTGCAGGCTGAGCCTGTGTCACCCAAGTGCATTTAACCATCAACAGTCTGATTATTTTTTGGCCATATATTACATCAGGGGCAAGTTGAGCCTGTCACCCAGCGCCTAAAAAATAGACCTGACATTTCTATTCAACCAAATCTGCACAGTTTTAGCTGGTCAAGTTATTTGTAGTGACCGTAAAAGCAGACTTTTTGTTCTGGGTTGAAAAAGCATTCCCAAATTTGCCATTCTGAAAATAACTAGTTTGTGGTATTTGAGGCCTACTTGAAATCTATCCCAAAAAGAAAATCTTACATTGAAGGTATTGATAGTGTCATTCAGAAAAACCTAAGACACACGCTAGCGTGCTGATAGAAGTGTCATTCTGTGATTAAACCTATAACTGTCACACAGCGCAAAAAAAAACAGGTCTCACATCTCTATTCAACCAAATCTGCACAGTTTTAGCTGGTCAAGTTATTTGTAGTGACCGTAAAAGCAGACTTTTTGTTCTGGGTTGAAAAAGCATTCCCAAATTTGCCATTCTGAAAATAACTAGTTTGTGGTATTTGAGGCCTACTTGAAATCTATCCCAAAAAGAAAATCTTACATTGAAGGTATTGATAGTGTCATTCAGAAAAACCTAAGACACACGCTAGCGTGCTGATAGAAGTGTCATTCTGTGATTAAACCTATAACTGTCACACAGCGCAAAAAAAAACAGGTCTCACATCTCTATTCAACCAAATCTGCACAGTTTTAGCTGGTCAAGTTATTTGTAGTGACCGTAAAAGCAGACTTTTTGTTCTGGGTTGAAAAAGCATTCCCAAATTTGCCATTCTGAAAATAACTAGTTTGTGGTATTTGAGGCCTACTTGAAATCTATCCCAAAAAGAAAATCTTACATTGAAGGTATTGATAGTGTCATTCAGAAAAACCTAAGACACACGCTAGCGTGCTGATAGAAGTGTCATTCTGTGATTAAACCTATAACTGTCACACAGCGCAAAAAAAAAACAGGTCTCACATCTCTATTCAACCAAATCTGCACAGTTTTAGCTGGTCAAGTTATTTGTAGTGACCGTAAAAGCAGACTTTTTGTTCTGGGTTGAAAAAGCATTCCCAAATTTGCCATTCTGAAAATAACTAGTTTGTGGTATTTGAGGCCTACTTGAAATCTATCCCAAAAAGAAAATCTTACATTGAAGGTATTGATAGTGTCATTCAGAAAAACCTAAGACACACGCTAGCGTGCTGATAGAAGTGTCATTCTGTGATTAAACCTATAACTGTCACACAGTGCAAAAAAAAACAGGTCTCACATCTCTATTCAACCAAATCTGCACAGTTTTAGCTGGTCAAGTTATTTGTAGTGACCGTAAAAGCAGACTTTTTGTTCTGGGTTGAAAAAGCATTCCCAAATTTGCCATTCTGAAAATAACTAGTTTGTGGTATTTGAGGCCTACTTGAAATCTATCCCAAAAAGAAAATCTTACATTGAAGGTATTGATAGTGTCATTCAGAAAAACCTAAGACACACGCTAGCGTGCTGATAGAAGTGTCATTCTGTGATTAAACCTATAACTGTCACACAGCGCAAAAAAAAACAGGTCTCACATCTCTATTCAACCAAATCTGCACAGTTTTAGCTGGTCAAGTTATTTGTAGTGACCGTAAAAGCAGACTTTTTATTCTGGGTTGAAAAAGCATTCCCAAATTTGCCATTCTGAAAATAACTAGTTTGTGGTATTTGAGGCCTACTTGAAATCTATCCCAAAAAGAAAATCTTACATTGAAGGTATTGATAGTGTCATTCAGAAAAACCTATGACACACGCTAGCGTGCTGATAGAAGTGTCATTCTGTGATTAAACCTATAACTGTCACACAGCGCAAAAAAAAAACAGGTCTCACATCTCTATTCAACCAAATCTGCACAGTTTTAGCTGGTCAAGTTATTTGTAGTGACCGTAAAAGCAGACTTTTTGTTCTGGGTTGAAAAAGCATTCCCAAATTTGCCATTCTGAAAATAACTAGTTTGTGGTATTTGAGGCCTACTTGAAATCTATCCCAAAAAGAAAATCTTACATTGAAGGTATTGATAGTGTCATTCAGAAAAACCTAAGACACACGCTAGCGTGCTGATAGAAGTGTCATTCTGTGATTAAACCTATAACTGTCACACAGCGCAAAAAAAAACAGGTCTCACATCTCTATTCAACCAAATCTGCACAGTTTTAGCTGGTCAAGTTATTTGTAGTGACCGTAAAAGCAGACTTTTTGTTCTGGGTTGAAAAAGCATTCCCAAATTTGCCATTCTCAAAATAACTAGTTTGTGGTATTTGAGGCCTACTTGAAATCTATCCTAAAAAGAAAATCTTACATTGAAGGTATTGATAGTGTCATTCAGAAAAACCTAAGACACACGCTAGCGTGCTGATAGAAGTGTCATTCTGTGATTAAACCTATAACTGTCACACAGCGCAAAAAAAAACAGGTCTCACATCTCTATTCAACCAAATCTGCACAGTTTTAGCTGGTCAAGTTATTTGTAGTGACCGTAAAAGCAGACTTTTTGTTCTGGGTTGAAAAAGCATTCCCAAATTTGCCATTCTCAAAATAACTAGTTTGTGGTATTTGAGGCCTACTTGAAATCTATCCCAAAAAGAAAATCTTACATTGAAGGTATTGATAGTGTCATTCAGAAAAACCTAAGACACACGCTAGCGTGCTGATAGAAGTGTCATTCTGTGATTAAACCTATAACTGTCACACAGCGCAAAAAAAAACAGGTCTCACATCTCTATTCAACCAAATCTGCACAGTTTTAGCTGGTCAAGTTATTTGTAGTGACCGTAAAAGCAGACTTTTTGTTCTGGGTTGAAAAAGCATTCCCAAATTTGCCATTCTCAAAATAACTAGTTTGTGGTATTTGAGGCCTACTTGAAATCTATCCCAAAAAGAAAATCTTACATTGAAGGTATTGATAGTGTCATTCAGAAAAACCTAAGACACACGCTAGCGTGCTGATAGAAGTGTCATTCTGTGATTAAACCTATAACTGTCACACAGCGCAAAAAAAAAAGGTCTCACATCTCTATTCAACCAAATCGGCACAGTTTTAGCTGGTCAAGTTATTTGTAGTGACCGTAAAAGCAGACTTTTTGTTCTGGGTTGAAAAAGCATTCCCAAATTTGCCATTCTGAAAATAACTAGTTTGTGGTATTTGAGGCCTACTTGAAATCTATCCCAAAAAGAAAATCTTACATTGAAGGTATTGATAGTGTCATTCAGAAAAACCTAAGACACACGCTAGCGTGCTGATAGAAGTGTCATTCTGTGATTAAACCTATAACTGTCACACAGCGCAAAAAAAAACAGGTCTCACATCTCTATTCAACCAAATCTGCACAGTTTTAGCTGGTCAAGTTATTTGTAGTGACCGTAAAAGCAGACTTTTTGTTCTGGGTTGAAAAAGCATTCCCAAATTTGCCATTCTGAAAATAACTAGTTTGTGGTATTTGAGGCCTACTTGAAATCTATCCCAAAAAGAAAATCTTACATTGAAGGTATTGATAGTGTCATTCAGAAAAACCTAAGACACACGCTAGCGTGCTGATAGAAGTGTCATTCTGTGATTAAACCTATAACTGTCACACAGTGCAAAAAAAAACAGGTCTCACATCTCTATTCAACCAAATCTGCACAGTTTTAGCTGGTCAAGTTATTTGTAGTGACCGTAAAAGCAGACTTTTTGTTCTGGGTTGAAAAAGCATTCCCAAATTTGCCATTCTGAAAATAACTAGTTTGTGGTATTTGAGGCCTACTTGAAATCTATCCCAAAAAGAAAATCTTACATTGAAGGTATTGATAGTGTCATTCAGAAAAACCTAAGACACACGCTAGCGTGCTGATAGAAGTGTCATTCTGTGATTAAACCTATAACTGTCACACAGCGCAAAAAAAAACAGGTCTCACATCTCTATTCAACCAAATCTGCACAGTTTTAGCTGGTCAAGTTATTTGTAGTGACCGTAAAAGCAGACTTTTTATTCTGGGTTGAAAAAGCATTCCCAAATTTGCCATTCTGAAAATAACTAGTTTGTGGTATTTGAGGCCTACTTGAAATCTATCCCAAAAAGAAAATCTTACATTGAAGGTATTGATAGTGTCATTCAGAAAAACCTAAGACACACGCTAGCGTGCTGATAGAAGTGTCATTCTGTGATTAAACCTATAACTGTCACACAGCGCAAAAAAAAACAGGTCTCACATCTCTATTCAACCAAATCTGCACAGTTTTAGCTGGTCAAGTTATTTGTAGTGACCGTAAAAGCAGACTTTTTGTTCTGGGTTGAAAAAGCATTCCCAAATTTGCCATTCTGAAAATAACTAGTTTGTGGTATTTGAGGCCTACTTGAAATCTATCCCAAAAAGAAAATCTTACATTGAAGGTATTGATAGTGTCATTCAGAAAAACCTAAGACACACGCTAGCGTGCTGATAGAAGTGTCATTCTGTGATTAAACCTATAACTGTCACACAGCGCAAAAAAAAACAGGTCTCACATCTCTATTCAACCAAATCTGCACAGTTTTAGCTGGTCAAGTTATTTGTAGTGACCGTAAAAGCAGACTTTTTGTTCTGGGTTGAAAAAGCATTCCCAAATTTGCCATTCTCAAAATAACTAGTTTGTGGTATTTGAGGCCTACTTGAAATCTATCCTAAAAAGAAAATCTTACATTGAAGGTATTGATAGTGTCATTCAGAAAAACCTAAGACACACGCTAGCGTGCTGATAGAAGTGTCATTCTGTGATTAAACCTATAACTGTCACACAGCGCAAAAAAAAACAGGTCTCACATCTCTATTCAACCAAATCTGCACAGTTTTAGCTGGTCAAGTTATTTGTAGTGACCGTAAAAGCAGACTTTTTGTTCTGGGTTGAAAAAGCATTCCCAAATTTGCCATTCTCAAAATAACTAGTTTGTGGTATTTGAGGCCTACTTGAAATCTATCCCAAAAAGAAAATCTTACATTGAAGGTATTGATAGTGTCATTCAGAAAAACCTAAGACACACGCTAGCGTGCTGATAGAAGTGTCATTCTGTGATTAAACCTATAACTGTCACACAGCGCAAAAAAAAACAGGTCTCACATCTCTATTCAACCAAATCTGCACAGTTTTAGCTGGTCAAGTTATTTGTAGTGACCGTAAAAGCAGACTTTTTGTTCTGGGTTGAAAAAGCATTCCCAAATTTGCCATTCTCAAAATAACTAGTTTGTGGTATTTGAGGCCTACTTGAAATCTATCCCAAAAAGAAAATCTTACATTGAAGGTATTGATAGTGTCATTCAGAAAAACCTAAGACACACGCTAGCGTGCTGATAGAAGTGTCATTCTGTGATTAAACCTATAACTGTCACACAGCGCAAAAAAAAAAGGTCTCACATCTCTATTCAACCAAATCGGCACAGTTTTAGCTGGTCAAGTTAATTGTAGTGACCGTAAAAGCAGACTTTTTGTTCTGGGTTGAAAAAGCATTCCCAAATTTGCCATTCTGAAAATAATTAGTTTGTGGTATTTGAGGCCTACTTGAAATCTATCCCAAAAAGAAAATCTTACATTGAAGGTATTGATAGTGTCATTCAGAAAAACCTAAGACACACGCTAGCGTGCTGATAGAAGTGTCATTCTGTGATTAAACCTATAACTGTCACACAGCGCAAAAAAAAACAGGTCTCACATCTCTATTCAACCAAATCTGCACAGCTTTAGCTGGTCAAGTTATTTGTAGTGACCGTAAAAGCAGACTTTTTGTTCTGGGTTGAAAAAGCATTCCCAAATTTGCCATTCTGAAAATAACTAGTTTGTGGTATTTGAGGCCTACTTGAAATCTATCCCAAAAAGAAAATCTTACATTGAAGGTATTGATAGTGTCATTCAGAAAAACCTAAGACACACGCTAGCGTGCTGATAGAAGTGTCATTCTGTGATTAAACCTATAACTGTCACACAGCGCAAAAAAAAACAGGTCTCACATCTCTATTCAACCAAATCTGCACAGTTTTAGCTGGTCAAGTTATTTGTAGTGACCGTAAAAGCAGACTTTTTGTTCTGGGTTGAAAAAGCATTCCCAAATTTGCCATTCTGAAAATAACTAGTTTGTGGTATTTGAGGCCTACTTGAAATCTATCCCAAAAAGAAAATCTTACATTGAAGGTATTCATAGTGTCATTCAGAAAAACCTAAGACACACGCTAGCGTGCTGATAGAAGTGTCATTCTGTGATTAAACCTATAACTGTCACACAGCGCAAAAAAAAACAGGTCTCACATCTCTATTCAACCAAATCTGCACAGTTTTAGCTGGTCAAGTTATTTGTAGTGACCGTAAAAGCAGACTTTTTGTTCTGGGTTGAAAAAGCATTCCCAAATTTGCCATTCTCAAAATAACTAGTTTGTGGTATTTGAGGCCTACTTGAAATCTATCCTAAAAAGAAAATCTTACATTGAAGGTATTGATAGTGTCATTCAGAAAAACCTAAGACACACGCTAGCGTGCTGATAGAAGTGTCATTCTGTGATTAAACCTATAACTGTCACACAGCGCAAAAAAAAACAGGTCTCACATCTCTATTCAACCAAATCTGCACAGTTTTAGCTGGTCAAGTTATTTGTAGTGACCGTAAAAGCAGACTTTTTGTTCTGGGTTGAAAAAGCATTCCCAAATTTGCCATTCTCAAAATAACTAGTTTGTGGTATTTGAGGCCTACTTGAAATCTATCCCAAAAAGAAAATCTTACATTGAAGGTATTGATAGTGTCATTCAGAAAAACCTAAGACACACGCTAGCGTGCTGATAGAAGTGTCATTCTGTGATTAAACCTATAACTGTCACACAGCGCAAAAAAAAACAGGTCTCACATCTCTATTCAACCAAATCTGCACAGTTTTAGCTGGTCAAGTTATTTGTAGTGACCGTAAAAGCAGACTTTTTGTTCTGGGTTGAAAAAGCATTCCCAAATTTGCCATTCTGAAAATAACTAGTTTGTGGTATTTGAGGCCTACTTGAAATCTATCCCAAAAAGAAAATCTTACATTGAAGGTATTGATAGTGTCATTCAGAAAAACCTAAGACACACGCTAGCGTGCTGATAGAAGTGTCATTCTGTGATTAAACCTATAACTGTCACACAGCGCAAAAAAAAACAGGTCTCACATCTCTATTCAACCAAATCTGCACAGTTTTAGCTGGTCAAGTTATTTGTAGTGACCGTAAAAGCAGACTTTTTGTTCTGGGTTGAAAAAGCATTCCCAAATTTGCCATTCTCAAAATAACTAGTTTGTGGTATTTGAGGCCTACTTGAAATCTATCCCAAAAAGAAAATCTTACATTGAAGGTATTGATAGTGTCATTCAGAAAAACCTAAGACACACGCTAGCGTGCTGATAGAAGTGTCATTCTGTGATTAAACCTATAACTGTCACACAGCGCAAAAAAAAAAAGGTCTCACATCTCTATTCAACCAAATCGGCACAGTTTTAGCTGGTCAAGTTAATTGTAGTGACCGTAAAAGCAGACTTTTTGTTCTGGGTTGAAAAAGCTTTCCCAAATTTGCCATTCTGAAAATAATTAGTTTGTGGTATTTGAGGCCTACTTGAAATCTATCCCAAAAAGAAAATCTTACATTGAAGGTATTGATAGTGTCATTCAGAAAAACCTAAGACACACGCTAGCGTGCTGATAGAAGTGTCATTCTGTGATTAAACCTATAACTGTCACACAGCGCAAAAAAAAACAGGTCTCACATCTCTATTCAACCAAATCTGCACAGCTTTAGCTGGTCAAGTTATTTGTAGTGACCGTAAAAGCAGACTTTTTGTTCTGGGTTGAAAAAGCATTCCCAAATTTGCCATTCTGAAAATAACTAGTTTGTGGTATTTGAGGCCTACTTGAAATCTATCCCAAAAAGAAAATCTTACATTGAAGGTATTGATAGTGTCATTCAGAAAAACCTAAGACACACGCTAGCGTGCTGATAGAAGTGTCATTCTGTGATTAAACCTATAACTGTCACACAGCGCAAAAAAAAACAGGTCTCACATCTCTATTCAACCAAATCTGCACAGTTTTAGCTGGTCAAGTTATTTGTAGTGACCGTAAAAGCAGACTTTTTGTTCTGGGTTGAAAAAGCATTCCCAAATTTGCCATTCTGAAAATAACTAGTTTGTGGTATTTGAGGCCTACTTGAAATCTATCCCAAAAAGAAAATCTTACATTGAAGGTATTGATAGTGTCATTCAGAAAAACCTAAGACACACGCTAGCGTGCTGATAGAAGTGTCATTCTGTGATTAAACCTATAACTGTCACACAGCGCAAAAAAAAACAGGTCTCACATCTCTATTCAACCAAATCTGCACAGTTTTAGCTGGTCAAGTTATTTGTAGTGACCGTAAAAGCAGACTTTTTGTTCTGGGTTGAAAAAGCATTCCCAAATTTGCCATTCTCAAAATAACTAGTTTGTGGTATTTGAGGCCTACTTGAAATCTATCCTAAAAAGAAAATCTTACATTGAAGGTATTGATAGTGTCATTCAGAAAAACCTAAGACACACGCTAGCGTGCTGATAGAAGTGTCATTCTGTGATTAAACCTATAACTGTCACACAGCGCAAAAAAAAACAGGTCTCACATCTCTATTCAACCAAATCTGCACAGTTTTAGCTGGTCAAGTTATTTGTAGTGACCGTAAAAGCAGACTTTTTGTTCTGGGTTGAAAAAGCATTCCCAAATTTGCCATTCTCAAAATAACTAGTTTGTGGTATTTGAGGCCTACTTGAAATCTATCCCAAAAAGAAAATCTTACATTGAAGGTATTGATAGTGTCATTCAGAAAAACCTAAGACACACGCTAGCGTGCTGATAGAAGTGTCATTCTGTGATTAAACCTATAACTGTCACACAGCGCAAAAAAAAACAGGTCTCACATCTCTATTCAACCAAATCTGCACAGTTTTAGCTGGTCAAGTTATTTGTAGTGACCGTAAAAGCAGACTTTTTGTTCTGGGTTGAAAAAGCATTCCCAAATTTGCCATTCTGAAAATAACTAGTTTGTGGTATTTGAGGCCTACTTGAAATCTATCCCAAAAAGAAAATCTTACATTGAAGGTATTGATAGTGTCATTCAGAAAAACCTAAGACACACGCTAGCGTGCTGATAGAAGTGTCATTCTGTGATTAAACCTATAACTGTCACACAGCGCAAAAAAAAACAGGTCTCACATCTCTATTCAACCAAATCTGCACAGTTTTAGCTGGTCAAGTTATTTGTAGTGACCGTAAAAGCAGACTTTTTGTTCTGGGTTGAAAAAGCATTCCCAAATTTGCCATTCTCAAAATAACTAGTTTGTGGTATTTGAGGCCTACTTGAAATCTATCCCAAAAAGAAAATCTTACATTGAAGGTATTGATAGTGTCATTCAGAAAAACCTAAGACACACGCTAGCGTGCTGATAGAAGTGTCATTCTGTGATTAAACCTATAACTGTCACACAGCGCAAAAAAAAAAGGTCTCACATCTCTATTCAACCAAATCGGCACAGTTTTAGCTGGTCAAGTTAATTGTAGTGACCGTAAAAGCAGACTTTTTGTTCTGGGTTGAAAAAGCTTTCCCAAATTTGCCATTCTGAAAATAATTAGTTTGTGGTATTTGAGGCCTACTTGAAATCTATCCCAAAAAGAAAATCTTACATTGAAGGTATTGATAGTGTCATTCAGAAAAACCTAAGACACACGCTAGCGTGCTGATAGAAGTGTCATTCTGTGATTAAACCTATAACTGTCACACAGCGCAAAAAAAAACAGGTCTCACATCTCTATTCAACCAAATCTGCACAGCTTTAGCTGGTCAAGTTATTTGTAGTGACCGTAAAAGCAGACTTTTTGTTCTGGGTTGAAAAAGCATTCCCAAATTTGCCATTCTGAAAATAACTAGTTTGTGGTATTTGAGGCCTACTTGAAATCTATCCCAAAAAGAAAATCTTACATTGAAGGTATTGATAGTGTCATTCAGAAAAACCTAAGACACACGCTAGCGTGCTGATAGAAGTGTCATTCTGTGATTAAACCTATAACTGTCACACAGCGCAAAAAAAAACAGGTCTCACATCTCTATTCAACCAAATCTGCACAGTTTTAGCTGGTCAAGTTATTTGTAGTGACCGTAAAAGCAGACTTTTTGTTCTGGGTTGAAAAAGCATTCCCAAATTTGCCATTCTGAAAATAACTAGTTTGTGGTATTTGAGGCCTACTTGAAATCTATCCCAAAAAGAAAATCTTACATTGAAGGTATTGATAGTGTCATTCAGAAAAACCTAAGACACACGCTAGCGTGCTGATAGAAGTGTCATTCTGTGATTAAACCTATAACTGTCACACAGCGCAAAAAAAAACAGGTCTCACATCTCTATTCAACCAAATCTGCACAGTTTTAGCTGGTCAAGTTATTTGTAGTGACCGTAAAAGCAGACTTTTTGTTCTGGGTTGAAAAAGCATTCCCAAATTTGCCATTCTCAAAATAACTAGTTTGTGGTATTTGAGGCCTACTTGAAATCTATCCTAAAAAGAAAATCTTACATTGAAGGTATTGATAGTGTCATTCAGAAAAACCTAAGACACACGCTAGCGTGCTGATAGAAGTGTCATTCTGTGATTAAACCTATAACTGTCACACAGCGCAAAAAAAAACAGGTCTCACATCTCTATTCAACCAAATCTGCACAGTTTTAGCTGGTCAAGTTATTTGTAGTGACCGTAAAAGCAGACTTTTTGTTCTGGGTTGAAAAAGCATTCCCAAATTTGCCATTCTCAAAATAACTAGTTTGTGGTATTTGAGGCCTACTTGAAATCTATCCCAAAAAGAAAATCTTACATTGAAGGTATTGATAGTGTCATTCAGAAAAACCTAAGACACACGCTAGCGTGCTGATAGAAGTGTCATTCTGTGATTAAACCTATAACTGTCACACAGCGCAAAAAAAAACAGGTCTCACATCTCTATTCAACCAAATCTGCACAGTTTTAGCTGGTCAAGTTATTTGTAGTGACCGTAAAAGCAGACTTTTTGTTCTGGGTTGAAAAAGCATTCCCAAATTTGCCATTCTGAAAATAACTAGTTTGTGGTATTTGAGGCCTACTTGAAATCTATCCCAAAAAGAAAATCTTACATTGAAGGTATTGATAGTGTCATTCAGAAAAACCTAAGACACACGCTAGCGTGCTGATAGAAGTGTCATTCTGTGATTAAACCTATAACTGTCACACAGCGCAAAAAAAAAACAGGTCTCACATCTCTATTCAACCAAATCTGCACAGTTTTAGCTGGTCAAGTTATTTGTAGTGACCGTAAAAGCAGACTTTTTGTTCTGGGTTGAAAAAGCATTCCCAAATTTGCCATTCTGAAAATAACTAGTTTGTGGTATTTGAGGCCTACTTGAAATCTATCCCAAAAAGAAAATCTTACATTGAAGGTATTGATAGTGTCATTCAGAAAAACCTAAGACACACGCTAGCGTGCTGATAGAAGTGTCATTCTGTGATTAAACCTATAACTGTCCCACAGCGCAAAAAAAAAACAGGTCTCACATCTCTATTCAACCAAATCTGCACAGTTTTAGCTGGTCAAGTTATTTGTAGTGACCGTAAAAGCAGACTTTTTGTTCTGGGTTGAAAAAGCATTCCCAAATTTGCCATTCTGAAAATAACTAGTTTGTGGTATTTGAGGCCTACTTGAAATCTATCCCAAAAAGAAAATCTTACATTGAAGGTATTGATAGTGTCATTCAGAAAAACCTAAGACACACGCTAGCGTGCTGATAGAAGTGTCATTCTGTGATTAAACCTATAACTGTCACACAGCGCAAAAAAAAACAGGTCTCACATCTCTATTCAACCAAATCTGCACAGTTTTAGCTGGTCAAGTTATTTGTAGTGACCGTAAAAGCAGACTTTTTGTTCTGGGTTGAAAAAGCATTCCCAAATTTGCCATTCTGAAAATAACTAGTTTGTGGTATTTGAGGCCTACTTGAAATCTATCCCAAAAAGAAAATCTTACATTGAAGGTATTGATAGTGTCATTCAGAAAAACCTAAGACACACGCTAGCGTGCTGATAGAAGTGTCATTCTGTGATTAAACCTATAACTGTCACACAGCGCAAAAAAAAACAGGTCTCACATCTCTATTCAACCAAATCTGCACAGTTTTAGCTGGTCAAGTTATTTGTAGTGACCGTAAAAGCAGACTTTTTGTTCTGGGTTGAAAAAGCATTCCCAAATTTGCCATTCTGAAAATAACTAGTTTGTGGTATTTGAGGCCTACTTGAAATCTATCCCAAAAAGAAAATCTTACATTGAAGGTATTGATAGTGTCATTCAGAAAAACCTAAGACACACGCTAGCGTGCTGATAGAAGTGTCATTCTGTGATTAAACCTATAACTGTCACACAGCGCAAAAAAAAAACAGGTCTCACATCTCTATTCAACCAAATCTGCACAGTTTTAGCTGGTCAAGTTATTTGTAGTGACCGTAAAAGCAGACTTTTTGTTCTGGGTTGAAAAAGCATTCCCAAATTTGCCATTCTGAAAATAACTAGTTTGTGGTATTTGAGGCCTACTTGAAATCTATCCCAAAAAGAAAATCTTACATTGAAGGTATTGATAGTGTCATTCAGAAAAACCTAAGACACACGCTAGCGTGCTGATAGAAGTGTCATTCTGTGATTAAACCTATAACTGTCACACAGCGCAAAAAAAAACAGGTCTCACATCTCTATTCAACCAAATCTGCACAGTTTTAGCTGGTCAAGTTATTTGTAGTGACCGTAAAAGCAGACTTTTTGTTCTGGGTTGAAAAAGCATTCCCAAATTTGCCATTCTCAAAATAACTAGTTTGTGGTATTTGAGGCCTACTTGAAATCTATCCCAAAAAGAAAATCTTACATTGAAGGTATTGATAGTGTCATTCAGAAAAACCTAAGACACACGCTAGCGTGCTGATAGAAGTGTCATTCTGTGATTAAACCTATAACTGTCACACAGCGCAAAAAAAAACAGGTCTCACATCTCTATTCAACCAAATCTGCACAGTTTTAGCTGGTCAAGTTATTTGTAGTGACCGTAAAAGCAGACTTTTTGTTCTGGGTTGAAAAAGCATTCCCAAATTTGCCATTCTGAAAATAACTAGTTTGTGGTATTTGAGGCCTACTTGAAATCTATCCCAAAAAGAAAATCTTACATTGAAGGTATTGATAGTGTCATTCAGAAAAACCTAAGACACACGCTAGCGTGCTGATAGAAGTGTCATTCTGTGATTAAACCTATAACTGTCCCACAGCGCAAAAAAAAAACAGGTCTCACATCTCTATTCAACCAAATCTGCACAGTTTTAGCTGGTCAAGTTATTTGTAGTGACCGTAAAAGCAGACTTTTTGTTCTGGGTTGAAAAAGCATTCCCAAATTTGCCATTCTCAAAATAACTAGTTTGTGGTATTTGAGGCCTACTTGAAATCTATCCCAAAAAGAAAATCTTACATTGAAGGTATTGATAGTGTCATTCAGAAAAACCTAAGACACACGCTAGCGTGCTGATAGAAGTGTCATTCTGTGATTAAACCTATAACTGTCACACAGCGCAAAAAAAAACAGGTCTCACATCTCTATTCAACCAAATCTGCACAGTTTTAGCTGGTCAAGTTATTTGTAGTGACCGTAAAAGCAGACTTTTTGTTCTGGGTTGAAAAAGCATTCCCAAATTTGCCATTCTGAAAATAACTAGTTTGTGGTATTTGAGGCCTACTTGAAATCTATCCCAAAAAGAAAATCTTACATTGAAGGTATTGATAGTGTCATTCAGAAAAACCTAAGACACACGCTAGCGTGCTGATAGAAGTGTCATTCTGTGATTAAACCTATAACTGTCACACAGCGCAAAAAAAAACAGGTCTCACATCTCTATTCAACCAAATCTGCACAGTTTTAGCTGGTCAAGTTATTTGTAGTGACCGTAAAAGCAGACTTTTTGTTCTGGGTTGAAAAAGCATTCCCAAATTTGCCATTCTCAAAATAACTAGTTTGTGGTATTTGAGGCCTACTTGAAATCTATCCCAAAAAGAAAATCTTACATTGAAGGTATTGATAGTGTCATTCAGAAAAACCTAAGACACACGCTAGCGTGCTGATAGAAGTGTCATTCTGTGATTAAACCTATAACTGTCACACAGCGCAAAAAAAAACAGGTCTCACATCTCTATTCAACCAAATCTGCACAGTTTTAGCTGGTCAAGTTATTTGTAGTGACCGTAAAAGCAGACTTTTTGTTCTGGGTTGAAAAAGCATTCCCAAATTTGCCATTCTGAAAATAACTAGTTTGTGGTATTTGAGGCCTACTTGAAATCTATCCCAAAAAGAAAATCTTACATTGAAGGTATTGATAGTGTCATTCAGAAAAACCTAAGACACACGCTAGCGTGCTGATAGAAGTGTCATTCTGTGATTAAACCTATAACTGTCCCACAGCGCAAAAAAAAACAGGTCTCACATCTCTATTCAACCAAATCTGCACAGTTTTAGCTGGTCAAGTTATTTGTAGTGACCGTAAAAGCAGACTTTTTGTTCTGGGTTGAAAAAGCATTCCCAAATTTGCCATTCTGAAAATAACTAGTTTGTGGTATTTGAGGCCTACTTGAAATCTATCCCAAAAAGAAAATCTTACATTGAAGGTATTGATAGTGTCATTCAGAAAAACCTAAGACACACGCTAGCGTGCTGATAGAAGTGTCATTCTGTGATTAAACCTATAACTGTCACACAGCGCAAAAAAAAAACAGGTCTCACATCTCTATTCAACCAAATCTGCACAGTTTTAGCTGGTCAAGTTATTTGTAGTGACCGTAAAAGCAGACTTTTTGTTCTGGGTTGAAAAAGCATTCCCAAATTTGCCATTCTGAAAATAACTAGTTTGTGGTATTTGAGGCCTACTTGAAATCTATCCCAAAAAGAAAATCTTACATTGAAGGTATTGATAGTGTCATTCAGAAAAACCTAAGACACACGCTAGCGTGCTGATAGAAGTGTCATTCTGTGATTAAACCTATAACTGTCACACAGCGCAAAAAAAAACAGGTCTCACATCTCTATTCAACCAAATCTGCACAGTTTTAGCTGGTCAAGTTATTTGTAGTGACCGTAAAAGCAGACTTTTTGTTCTGGGTTGAAAAAGCATTCCCAAATTTGCCATTCTGCAAAATAACTAGTTTGTGGTATTTGAGGCCTACTTGAAATCTATCCCAAAAAGAAAATCTTACATTGAAGGTATTGATAGTGTCATTCAGAAAAACCTAAGACACACGCTAGCGTGCTGATAGAAGTGTCATTCTGTGATTAAACCTATAACTGTCACACAGCGCAAAAAAAAACAGGTCTCACATCTCTATTCAACCAAATCTGCACAGTTTTAGCTGGTCAAGTTATTTGTAGTGACCGTAAAAGCAGACTTTTTGTTCTGGGTTGAAAAAGCATTCCCAAATTTGCCATTCTGAAAATAACTAGTTTGTGGTATTTGAGGCCTACTTGAAATCTATCCCAAAAAGAAAATCTTACATTGAAGGTATTGATAGTGTCATTCAGAAAAACCTAAGACACACGCTAGCGTGCTGATAGAAGTGTCATTCTGTGATTAAACCTATAACTGTCACACAGCGCAAAAAAAAACAGGTCTCACATCTCTATTCAACCAAATCTGCACAGTTTTAGCTGGTCAAGTTATTTGTAGTGACCGTAAAAGCAGACTTTTGTTCTGGGTTGAAAAAGCATTCCCAAATTTGCCATTCTCAAAATAACTAGTTTGTGGTATTTGAGGCCTACTTGAAATCTATCCCAAAAAGAAAATCTTACATTGAAGGTATTGATAGTGTCATTCAGAAAAACCTAAGACACACGCTAGCGTGCTGATAGAAGTGTCATTCTGTGATTAAACCTATAACTGTCACACAGCGCAAAAAAAAACAGGTCTCACATCTCTATTCAACCAAATCTGCACAGTTTTAGCTGGTCAAGTTATTTGTAGTGACCGTAAAAGCAGACTTTTTGTTCTGGGTTGAAAAAGCATTCCCAAATTTGCCATTCTGAAAATAACTAGTTTGTGGTATTTGAGGCCTACTTGAAATCTATCCCAAAAAGAAAATCTTACATTGAAGGTATTGATAGTGTCATTCAGAAAAACCTAAGACACACGCTAGCGTGCTGATAGAAGTGTCATTCTGTGATTAAACCTATAACTGTCACACAGCGCAAAAAAAAACAGGTCTCACATCTCTATTCAACCAAATCTGCACAGTTTTAGCTGGTCAAGTTATTTGTAGTGACCGTAAAAGCAGACTTTTTGTTCTGGGTTGAAAAAGCATTCCCAAATTTGCCATTCTGAAAATAACTAGTTTGTGGTATTTGAGGCCTACTTGAAATCTATCCCAAAAAGAAAATCTTACATTGAAGGTATTGATAGTGTCATTCAGAAAAACCTAAGACACACGCTAGCGTGCTGATAGAAGTGTCATTCTGTGATTAAACCTATAACTGTCACACAGCGCAAAAAAAAAACAGGTCTCACATCTCTATTCAACCAAATCTGCACAGTTGTAGTG